>NC_072460.1:1754650-1852150 GCF_027596085.1 Anoplopoma fimbria | reverse complement strand
TACTACATGTAATACAGTAGATCACATTTTTTTATTGCTGTTTTGATTGCATGAGTGATTAGAACAGCAAGTTACTCATTTGCATCAAAGCAATAGAGAAGTTTAACTGGGGGAGATATTCATGCTCCATATATCCAGTCTTAAACAACGACAAGAAAGATTCAGTAAAGCTTTATTATTCTTGGTTCAATGGATCCTTCAGTTCAACACCTGTAGGGTTGTAAAGTGATGAGAAAGCGCTGGTCCTGTAACTCATGCAAATCAGACTTTCAGCCGTGTTTGCTCTATTCACAGGCAGACAGGCTGACATAACTTACTTTTTGTCTGCCAGATGCCATGTTCTGAAATTATATTATTTCTTACATTTTGTGTGGTGAAGTCTGCACACCCTCGTCTGCCATTTTTGTTCTGGAGATGATCTCATAGGCTCAGTTGCTGCTGCTAAAAGAATTTACTTTGCACAAATGAAATGGCCCTGTTTTTGCCAACCAAAGGTTTTACCTTGCTCTGATATGATGCAACAGTTTAAACGTCAAACGTTCGTATAATATTGGAATATCACTGCTATGTGGAGAATAAAACTTGGGGCACTTGTTTCCCTTTCATTTGATGTAGTTTCTCATGGTTTTTACAGAACATGGGGAGGAACATGAGTACTGAAGCACTGATTAAATATGCGGGAAAGGGTTATCACAAGGCTTGGCCATGTTTTGGCACAATAACTGGACTTGAGAAGCGACCAATAGTTTGGGAAAACTGTCTTTGTGTCTTCAGACTCAAGAGACAAGTTTCTGACACTTGACTCTATTATAGATTTAATAAAAGCCAACAAGCCACAACAAAGAAATTTAAGGTTAGAATTGAAATTTACTGTTAGAACAATTGAATACCAATTTGTCATCCATTATCACCACCTTATCTATTGTGAACAGCCAGGCCAAAGTTCATTTGTGTGCTGAAGGCGTTGCCTATCACTGGGAAAGGTAAGAAACCTTCCACTGTGTGGAAAAAGGGCAGAGTGGGAGGAAGGGAAAGAGAGAACAAGCACTGTTTCCCCCAGATTCAGCATTTCACCTTTAGAAATGAATACCTGTATGGAAGGTTTGTCTCTTTTGGGATTTAATTTCACTGCAGGTATGTACAGACTTTTAAATGCTGACAAACTAAGAAATAGTAGATGATGGTTCAGTATTTCTGTTAAAGAACAAAGCTTTTTTGAGTAGAAGAGCAAGTGCAGATGACATGAAGTGATGTCTAAATCAGGAAGGATGAGCCGTTGTTCCTTGAATTGTTTTAACCATGGCTACACGGCTGTATAGTGTCTTATACTACATTCAGAAACAACTAGGAGCCTGAAAGCTGCTTATTAATGACGTCCTATAATGGACACTGTAAACACACAACGTTTGAAATAATGTAGGAGCCAAAAGACAGTAAAACTTAAGACAAAGATTAGGGACGGCTTAACAAAGCTCAGTAACATTTCAGACGTAAACTTTCTTGTGTTTCATCCTCTAGTTCCCCTTTGGCGGCGTCACTGTCTTTCTAGGGCTGGAAGAATTTGCTTGTTAAGTATGTTAGCTATATTACTTCCTGAAATGTAAACATGAGTTGAGGAAATGAATAGAGACTTGACCAACGTTTGAAAAAAATGAATATAGGATTTAAATAAATGCACTGAAGTTATGTCATGATTTGGATTACGTATTAGTTTCTATAAACTTGCTATTACAATATCAGCTTTGGGACTGAGACCCCCCCCCAAAAAAATGTTTCACCCAGTTAGAGAAATATTAATAAATCTTAATTATTTTTCATGCCTCTGCGCCGGCAAAAGCCATGGCTGAAATAGTAGATATTCCTGTCAATGTGACATCTCAGGAATGCCTTGAGGGATTTTTTCAAATTTGGCACAAACCTCCACCTGGACTCCACCTAGACTCCACCTGGACTCAGGGATGAACTGTTTAAACTTTGTTAGTAAAAAGGTCAAGGTCACTGTGACCTTACATCCAACCCATCTCCTGAAGGTCATATCTCATCAACACTTTGAGGGAATATCTTCAAATGTGGCCCAAACATCCACTTGGACTCTGATCTTTGAATAGACTTCTGTGGTCAAAGGTCTCTGTGACTTAACACACAGATACTTTTTTGGCCAGAACTAAAGAATTGATAAGCTAATTATGACAATTTCGAACAAACGTCTAAAAGGATAAAATAATGTAGTTATAACATTTTGAAAAGACATGGATCTGAAATACAACTTGGCTGGTACGCAGAGGAATACAACCGGGAGGCGTTTATTCTAGTTCAATTCAACAAAATGCGCCCAACTGCTGAATGCATCAGTGTTAAATAAAGAACGCTTTGGATTCTCAACGGTACAGACACAGTTTGGTCGCAAAAAGTATTTGATATCCAGCTCTGGTTCTGATGGTTAGAGCCTTTAGCATGTGTAACTTAGGATAAAGAACATGAAGAACTGGATTTAGCTTCACTGTGTGTTAGAAAAGAGATTCAATTGTTTCATGCCACTTTAGTGTGACGTCAGGCATGGGTGTCATAGTGGTGAGAGGAACAAATGGATAAATCATGTGTATTTATTCTGAGTCACTGTGAAGAATGTGGTGAAGTGGGCAGTGATGCCAAACAATGAGTATATGATAGAAATGAAATATTAGCTTTTCTATGCAGCAGAACAATGTGATCTGCTGCCAGCACAGTGAAACATATCCTTCCAAAGGCTTTTTAAGGGTGATTAACTGACTGCTTTATTTACTATTGTTTCTGTTTAATCACTCTACCCTGTATGTTAAGGGATATGGTTCCACCTTAACTGATTTTCATCCTGTCACTGTTACTCACTGACATTCACCAGGATAAGTGTATCTATTCATAGCGCCGTGACATACAAAGTCAGTTTAATCAAAGGCTAAATGTTAGGTTTCCTAAAAGCTAAGTTAGTCAAATGTTGTTCCGTGCATGGTCGAATACAAACGTCAAAGGCACATTAAAGACTAAAGAACTATGTGCGGTTTTCAAGATGTAAACAATTTGTCTTCCAAACAAATTGTTCCAGCATTTGTTGCTCAATGCTACTTTTCAAAGTGCGGCTACAGCTTTAAATTATGCTGTTTCATCTTGTAATGAATCATTTGTAGCTATGAAGACATTTCCCCTTTTTATTTTGTAATTTGAAATTGAAAGGCCATTTTGTGTCTTGAGTTTAAAATGACAAAGAGCCAGACAGAAGGTAACAAAGACCCAGAATGCCTGTTGCAGCGATGTCCCCGTTATGTAACTACTGGACTAGAAAACTGTCTGTTTGCGGTCAGTGGGCCATGATGGACAAGACTGTCCCTCTAAACTAAGCAGACTTTCAGCTGGGAGCCTAGAAAATTGGGAAAGATCCTTTTGTGTCATCTGAAAACTGAAAATAACAGTCTGGATTATGACTGGAACTTGTTGCTGTGGCTTTTGGTAACACAGGTTACATGTTGAAAAAGGACTCTTGGTTTACAGGAACTCAAGAGTTGTGTGTTGTTGTCATTTGTCTCTACAGGTTTCTAATTTCCTTCTCATCAAAGCCAAAGAAACACAACAAGAAGTCAGAAGTCACTTCAGCCACGTGTTGGTGGATTCGCTCTGATTGACATCTCCTGGAGTTATTCTTCTCTTGTCCAAGCATCTGCTAAAAAGTCGGCGTCATACGGAGTTTTGGTCGTTCCCTGGATATTGACCAAACGTTGTGCTGTTTCCGTGGTGACACTCCAGAGGGACCTTGATCGACGAGGCTCCCCCCAGAGGAACTCTGAGGGATCGCCGCCGAAAGGAACATGTGCTAGAAGTTGAACATCTGTCCTAAACGACTCTAAAAGATGAACAATGAAGATGAGTTCTACGACGCCGTCACAGGTAAGAGTGTGTTTGTGTGTCAGTCTGAAAATAATCTTAATGTGCTGGTTTCCATATGATGAAAATATTTTGCAGATCTTCCTCAGAGAGACAAATCCCTGATGCTGTTATTCTAGATGTTGTTTGAGAAGCACGGATCTTAACAGACTTTTTTAAATTCACAAACCAAACAAATGTATTGATTATGTTTTATAAGGATTTCATTTTGAGGCTGTCATTCCTAATTAGATGGTCTGTTTTTTGTCTCCATCATAGAAGCATAGTACCATCCAATGGAACTTAACCTGCCTCAGTCTAATGATTGGTTCAATAATTCAGAGGTCTGCTGTCTTGCGGTCATGATCAGTAATGTCAACAACACTCTGGATTCTGGTAGACTGTACGGTTGTGGTCACGTTTGTTCGGTGTGCAAAAAATAATGAAATAGGCAGAGGGAAAAGCCATTAGCGCAATTTGAGTGTAATTTTTTGGAAGAATTGCTCAATTGCAGTGGAAAATATTTCTTTTATTTTCTCCAACAGAGGCAGAGAAGGGATGGTTTGGGGGTATCGGTTGGGAAAATCAGCCCAGAATCAGCTCTTAATCTGATATCCCGTCTTGAGGAAAACTGTTTGATGAATCCTGAATACTGTGGAGAGATTAGACAAGCAGTCATCTGAGTCAACACTCATGTGATGCTATGCCTGCTAATGTTACAGTTGCCATGACGGGCCTAATATCATGCATTAGCTAATTACAAAATTGATTTGCTGAAAACGAATGTAGAGTTGCTTTGGCTGACGAGGAAGTTGTTGGTGAGTTTTGTGTCCCTCCGGTGTCATCATGTCTATTTACTATGAGAGGTGTAGCTTGACCAGCATTCCAGGGGTCTGACTGGACCTCACTGTGGAGGGACACACTTTCAACAGATGCGTTTTTGGGAGAGCAATCCTTCCTTCCCTTGGTTGTGGAAGTTGCTTAAACACCCGAAAGTAAAAGCCGTACAGTGGTGAGAAAAGCTATGAATCCTGGGATATGATTATGAGAAATATGAGCATGTCGACGACATGTATTTTTTTGTGGCGGTGGCATTTAACTCTGATAGAAAACATTAAAGTTACCAGTCTCTTGTATCCATTTAACAGTGTTGATGGTGTTCATGCTGGGTTGAAGGGCAGGGCAATTCAGGGCGTTGTTCTCTCAGTAATTATGAGCGCCATTGTTTTTGTACCTTTGCTGCCAGTTGTGTTGTTGTCGGGTGATGATGCTAGGCGTCCATGTGACGCACAGCCATTGTTAGGTCTGATGCAGGTTGTTGTTTTCATGCAGCTATAAATAAAAACCATTATGATCATCTTACTGATCTGAGACAGATGCAGACCAGGGCAGATGTATTATTCATGAGTACATGTGCACAGTGTTCGCTGGGATCAGCAGCAGGTGGCTTCCTGCTTGGCCTTATAGTCGAGTTTGTATTCCTCATTGAACCTCTAATTTAAGATAAGAGGTATTAACTAGGATTTCATTGAAATGTCAATATTTTTTCTTTTTAATTCTATCAATCTTTAAATGTTTCATGTCCATGTGACGGCTACAGAGAATATTATCACATGTCTGTGTATGTGTACAGTATCTAATAAATGTATACATGGAGGTTAGCAGCACATGGCAGGATTTAATCTGTTTTCTGGGTTTTGATTGTGACAGCACTCTTCTGGGCTGTGCATTACACAATGTTTGTAATCCTGTTGTGTAAGACAATTACAATCAAACTTCTGTTTCACATTACCTTTTTAGTTTTTCAGATTTTGGGCAACATATGACTGAAAACATTGCACGTAGTGAAGTGTAGTGGCTGTTTCCAGAGTATATATTCCTGTTAGAGGACTTTGGGTACATTTTTTTCTAACATGGCTAACCTGATGGGGTAAGAATACACAGCTGGTAGGAACCTTTGACTCACCACTGACAGCTAAGTAGGAGTGTTTACTAAATGATAATAAGCAGCTCTACACACAGTCTATTTTAAGCTGTTGTTCAGGCCCCACCTCGAGGTCATCACAGCTCCACCCTGGAGCACCTGATACTCCTGCTTTGTTGATGTTCCAGCTACCACACGGGTGTAGGTCACGACCGCCAGCAATTCTCATCAACAGTTCCTGCCGATTCATTCACATGCAGGTTCACTGATGTCAGTCCAAGTAACGCAGCTTTATTTACAACAAATCAGTCAAAAGGCAGACTGGCATCAACAGAACAATTGTTTTTTTAACAGCACACTTCCTGTCCTGAAACGTTCTAATCTTGACCATGTATTTATAAAGAGAAATAGTCATTTTTGAAGTGACCCACGGCAGTAAAGAGGTTTGTCAGTGTAAACAGTTAGAGGCAATCAATAAAATTTGCCAGTCAAACAAAGGCAACAAGTTCCTGATGCAAATATGTATGCAAATGTATGTGGTTGGCAACATTAACCAGTTACAGACTATATGCAATACTCCCATTTGACCTACAATTAACTGCCTGCAACATTTAACAGCCAGATGTCTCTATGTATTTGACTTTCTGTGACTTTTTAATTACTTATTGAACGAGCAGGCGTTCTGCATAGCACGTTGTAACTGTGACCTTTCTGTATCATCTTCTGTCCCACAGGCCTGGATTCTGATGAGTCCTATGAAGGGGTGTCGGAGGCCAGTTTCAAAGACGCGCTGGTGTTCGACAGCAGCAGTCAGAAGAACAACGGATCGGTGCCACAGGAGAACGGCATCAAGAAACACAGGTACTGCTGCATTCCTGCACCACATTCCACCTGCAGTGTGCTTTAGTGTGTTTGTCGCTGCATTACATTTGTAGCCTCCCACTGAAACCAGTACAATGTGTTAGGCAGGGTCATAACTCTGACTGGTTTGTTTTGGAGCATATGACTTGATGAACCCTGCTACCATTTTTACATGCAAAGTAAATGGAAGCTGTAAGGTCAACATTTAGCAAGTTAACTTAAGAGGCAGCTTTGTGGCAGTACATCTTTAAGAAAGTGGACAGTGAAATCAAAAGGCCTAATCATTGAATTTGGCCGCTATATCCATGTTGTAATTTAATAAATACTATTATTTGAACATCTCTGCCCAATAAGCCCTAGGCCTACTTTAAAATGAGCCTGCAAAAGAGTTCCAAACACAGGCTTTCTTGTGCATTAGCCTATTCACATGCTCATAGTTGCTATATTTATTTGCCTGCGAGTATTAACAACGCTGGTAATATTAATTTATTTCATATTAAGGGTCTAAATGGCTCAGCTTTCTACAGTTTATGTGATTGCTTGCTATGTAAGTAGCGTCATTGGTTGGCACATAAATCCATAAACCAGCCAACACTGTTGCATTTTTATAGTTGCGAAATATGTTATTGTTATTATCACCTTCATTGTTGGCATTTCTGCATTGGGTGGCACATGTGAGCACATCTTTGAGATCAACAACAAACATTATCCCTTCAAGATATAATCTGTAGCCTTTCATTGACTCGCTGTCACTCAGTGTTTGGAGAATATTTCCTCTTTGTCCACCATTTTCTCTTCTACTAAATAAACTCTAAAGCCTCTCATAAGTCTGTCTTCTAACTCCAACAGTTTCTCACATCAGGAGCTCCTTTAAGAATCAATCAAAAACTTGTTTTCACCAGGATCTAATTTTAACTGTTGGAGGATATTCTTAGGAATGGTCATAGTTCTTTGAATTTTCTTTGAATTTCGTCACAAGGAGAAACTCTCTGTACTAGGAAGCTGTGAAAATACGGCCCCAGGACCTTTAATCCTAGGTTTCATCACATAAGTGTGGTGAGATTATTATCTCGCTAGTAGATTTTTGTAGATGTGGAATATGATCATGGCTCCATTAAAGTTAGCATGAAAGAAAGAAGAGAAAGAGATAGTAGATCAGAGCTTACTGCTGTCATCAGGACGGACCTTGATGTCTGCACTTTCATTGCATTGACACACTGTGTGGAAATGTCCCACTTCTCCATTCACTCCTAACAGAGCAAATCTTGGAGAGAGTTCCTTCCTGTTTTTTTATGAACAAATCTTTCTGGGTCCGTCCACAATCGTCAGAATAGTTTGGTTGAATGTCTTGCTTTTTGGTTCTAACATTTGCCAATTTTGAGGTTATGATTTGGTCAAGAGATACCAAAACTCTTCCTTGAGAAAACATTTATGTCATTTCTTATTTTCTTTTCATTTCAGGACGTCATTACCTGCGGCCATGTTTTCTAGAAACACTGTCAGCATCTGGAGCATCCTGAAGAAATGCATTGGACTGGTAAGGATCGGCTATGTAATGTTTTTCATTCTTTCAGTCTTTTAAGATCACATTACCTTGTTTATTACGTCATAAGTATCTCTTTTCAATTGCAGACATTAAAATTATTTGGAATGTTTTTCTGTTGGTTAAAATGTAAAATATGGACTTCATGTTTTTCTCACAGGAACTCTCAAAGATCACGATGCCCATCGCCTTCAACGAGCCTCTGAGCTTCCTGCAGAGAATCACAGAATACATGGACCACACTTACCTCATCAACAGAGCCTGCTCTCTGTCCGACTCCATACAGCGCATGCAGGTCAGACACACACATACACACACATACACACACACACACACACACACACACACACACACACACACACACACACACACAAGCACCGTCTAATCAGCTACATCATCTACATCTATATAGTCTACATGCTCTGTAGAACACATGATGCTCGCTGAAGGACACATAGTGTACCTTTTTCAGTTCAAACACACAGCCAGCCAGTCATCACTGTATAGACGTGAAATTAATAAATAAACATCTTGTTCATATTTTTGACCTTTTCTTTTTAAATTTTGTCATTTTTTTACTGAATATGTGTGCGAGTTAATTTTTTTAATTTTTTTTTTATTACAATGAGAACATGCAACACACACATATAGACATTGTCATGGCACACACTCGCTAACGTGATCCGTAAATTGTGTGTCTTCAGGCAGTAGCTGCTTTTGCTGTGTCAGCAGTTGCGTCTCAGTGGGACAGAACTGGAAAACCCTTCAACCCTCTGCTGGGAGAAACCTATGAGCTCACCAGGTACACACACACACACACACACACACACACACACACACACACACACACACACACACACACACACACACACACACACACACACACACACACACACTACTATTCTTAAGGTCTCCCAGTCCAAACCCTCTTCTCCGGTGCCCTCTATAGACAGGATCAGGGTTTCCGGCTGGTATCGGAGCAGGTATCCCATCATCCCCCAGTCAGTGCCTTCCATGCAGAGAGTCTGGTCGGGGACTTCGTCTTCCACGGCTCCATCTACCCCAAACTCAAGTTCTGGGGCAAGAGCGTTGAGGCTGAGCCTAAAGGGACCATCACACTAGAGCTACTCAAGTGAGTCCAGAAGAGTGTGTGTTCAGTTCACAGCTTTGTGATCTAAAAATCAGTTCCTCATCTTCCATTTTCTTTCCTCTCCCAATCCTCTCCCTCTTTTATCACCTCTGTCATTCTTTCATGTCCTTTCCCGTCCTCTTTTCTCCTCTCCCACAGGTACAATGAGGCATACACATGGAGTAACCCGTACTGCTGTATACACAACATCATCCTGGGCAAACTATGGATAGAGCAGTACGGCACAGTGGAGATAGTCAACCACAGGTAATCTATGCATGGGAGCTGTAGTCTATTATAAGGTCATAACCTTCTCATTTGGAGGCAGTGCAGTTTGTTGTTAACAAATGGTGACCTAAACACAATGTTTTATAATTATTCACATATTAATACATGAAAGAAGCTTCAGATAGAACAATATACATAAAAAAGGCAATTATTTTCATTGAGTAACTTAGTGGTTGTTTTTCTATTAAATATTTTGTTTATAAAATGTTGATGATGAAAAATGCTCATCACTATTTCTTGGTGTTCCACCAACTATATTCAATTTACAAAGAAATACAACTAAGAAAGGCAGACAATTCTCATTTGAGAAGCGGGAACCAGCAGATATATGGTCATTTTTGCTTTATAAATTACTTAAACAACTATTTATAACATATGGGGGGGATTCATTTTCTTTTCTGTGACACTTATATACAATAACGGTAATTTAAAGGGGCTTCAAGTCATCAATGGAGCTGATTGACCTTTATTGGTGCTCAACTACAGCATAATTAAGCCTCACACACACACACACACACACACACACACACACACACACACACACACACACACACACACACACACACACACACACACACACACACACACACACACACACACACACACACACACACACTCTCTCCCCAGGCTTCACACATGGTCGTCCAGAGTTTTGACTCCTCAGTTCTTAAGAGGAAACTGATCCAAAGTCAAGTTTAAACAAAAGGCATTCAGAGTGACTCTGTGTTATCTGTGCAGCATTCCTGTCCGGCTCCTTTTGTTTACTCTGGAACATGGTTTACTCTGATGCTTCAGACCGCAGCGTGTTTACTCTCTGTGGGTCTTCTCAGGCAAACAGTCCTCTGGTCTCTTTATAAATCTTTGTTCATCCAGTGAAGCTCTGCAAGGCTTGCATTATTCTTATTTCCGTCACGCTTTGTGCCATAGTCACACTGTAGCACAAACGCTGCACAAACGCTGCACAAACGCTGCACAAACGCTGTACAGCAGTCAAATCACAGTCTCGTTTGCTGGTGCTGAGCTTTACTGTTGCCTCACATGAACAACAGGGAAAGCCTGACTGACGTTTTATTTTCAGTGCCAATTCACACTGCTTTATCTTGTTATTGATGTTAATTGTTTGAGCATTCATGCATACATTATGTACATTCAATTCATAAATGTATGTTTTAGGTTTTATTAAAACAAAAAGTTCCAATATGCCAGTGTCTAGGAATATCTTTTTTTAACTTCTAACCTGAAGTTTAAGGTTTACTGTGAAAAACACAGCTAGGGCAGAGATGTTGATCGGTTCTTCTTCTCTCCTCTTTTCTCCTGCAGCACTGGCGACAAGTGTGTGTTGAATTTCAAGCCCTGTGGGATGTTTGGCAAAGAGCTGCACAAAGTGGAGGGATACATCCAGGATAAGAGGTTAGAGTTACTATGTCACCTACAGTATGTGTATTCTAGAATGTCATAGCATGTGAAGTTTATAAAGTTGTTCTCCTGATCTGGTTCTTCCTCGTCTCTTCTGTGCACCTCTTCCTCTCCATTCTTCTTCCCCATACTGTTTCTTCTTTCTTCTTCACTTCTTGTTTTCTCCTGACTTTATCTTCTGTCTCATTTCCCCACTTCTGTGCTCCGTCTGTCTCACTCTCCAGTAAAAAGAAGCACTGTGTCATCTATGGGAAGTGGACTGAGTGCATGTGGAGTGTGGACCCTCAGGCCTACGAGGCCCACAAGAAGTCAGAGAGGAGAGGAGACAACAAGAAGCAGAAAAATGTGAGAATTAAGATGATTTGAATGAAAATCTAAAATATTGTATTGCTTTTTATTCCTACCATATTCTGAATATTATGGAGTTGCTTGTTTTCTATAATTGGTATTTTTTTATTTGTTTTCTTGTTTCTTGTTTATTTGTTTTCTTGTAAACCAACAGGCTTTAGTAGGCTGTCGGTCTTTAGCTATTCAGCTTTAGTCTGTTTGGTTATTTGTAGTAAAGGATTATATCTGAAACATGGGTGTAGCTTTCCTGGTCGGTTTTGAACAAACTCTACTGAGTAAAACAGGTGGTGACACACACTTCCTGTAGATATAGTTTAAACAAAGTCACTTTTAATGTGATGTAAGACGTCACTTACCCCTGAACATATTGATTTAAACAGCAGTGACATTGAAGACTGGGTTTTTTCCAGGAGGAGCAGGAGGGAGCGGAGAACGATGACGCAGACGACATGCCCGAGGTCCAGGAGACGGTCTCTGTTGTACCAGGGAGCACTCTGCTGTGGAGGATAGACTCCAGACCGGCACAGTCTGCTGAGGTATGAAAATAAAAACACACACAACACCAAACCAGGAAACCACAATGCAGCTTAAGAGCTATTTGAATTAAACACATTATTCTGGCAGAACACTTTTTGTGTAGTAGAACAGCTATAAGTCAACCCTGAAGTTAGCACACATTAATCCTCTCAAGACTACATTTACAAACCGAACGCCCTCCATATCCCTAACTCCCTCTCTTCCTTCCCCAGATGTACAACTTCACCAACTTTGCAATGTCTCTCAATGAGCTGGAGCCCAGCATGGAGGCCACCTTGGCCCCCACAGACTGTCGCTTCAGGCCGGACATCAGAGCCATGGAGAATGGCAACATGGGTAATTTGATTGAAAAGTCCCTTATCAGTGTTCAACGGAGTCCTGTTTACCTTGTTTAGCAGCAATGTCCTGCAGAAACCTACACAGATAAGAGTACAATCAGAAGTTACATCTGACTGATGGTACAGATCGTTCTCTCAGTATCTGAAAAAAAAAAAAAAAAACACTCCCTTGATGCTACATTTCTGCTGCTGAAAAATGCAACTGAGAGTTTGGTGTCTTTAGTGACTTCTCATGTAAAATAATAGACAGTAATAAGACAATGCTGCCACCTGCTGGGCGTCTGTGTCACTGCTTCATGACGTCTTGTTGATCTCAGTGAGTGATCCATAAAATAAATATTCAAACTTAACTACCTTGAAATTATAAATATGTTCTACCTCAAGTCTTTTTCACTGTGATAAATGGTCCAATACGCTGATGATGTGTGTGTTGTTCTTCTGCAGATGAGGCCAGTAGGGAGAAGGAGAGACTGGAGGAGAAACAGAGAGCTTCCAGAAAGGAGAGAGCCAAGAATGAGGAGGAGTGGTCTACCAGGTGGGAAACACGCACATACGTTAACAGAACAGATGGTTGAGATAGATACAATATTAAGAAGCTGTTTCTCTTCTCCTTGGTATTATCCAATACGATAGCACCATCTGGAATTTTACATTTGAGGCTGTTAAAGACCTAAAAAATATCAGCTGACCGTGACTTATTCAGACTCTGTGCAGGCAGTCTCTCCCTCGCAACACAACCAATAAGCTTTATGCAAATGAATACAACATGATGTCACCAATATGCAAATGAGCATATACCATCTTTTGTTGACTTTTGGAGTGAGTGCTAGCTACTTTCATTGGAAAAAAGCTGCCAACATGGACCAGGACACACTGTATTTAGTTTTCCATAGTTATTCCAATTGTTCCACTGTAGTTGCAAAGAACTTACATTGATATTCTTCTATTTGGGGATTGCTAACGGGGGGAAAGAAACACGTTATTCTCTTCCTGTTTTGGTTGCATAAAGGTTGATAAACGTGTTTGGTGCCGAAAATCAAGCCCTTTTTTTTGTATTGCAATGCACATGTCTGCAAATTCTGCAGTAGTTGATCTCTCTCTGTGTGTGTGTGTGTGTGTGTGTGTGTGTGTGTGTGTGTGTGTGTGTGTGTGTGTGTGTGTGTGTGTGTGTGTGTGTGTGTGTGTGTGTGTGTGTGTGTGTGTGTGTGTGTGTGTGTGTGTGTCTCTCAGGTGGTTTCAGATGGGCACCAACCCGTATACCAACGCCCAGGGCTGGCTTTACACCGGTAGCTACTTCAATAGGAACTACCAAGACCTGCCTGATATCTACTGATAGCCTTCACCCGCCTCCTCCTCTATAACCTGCAATGACCTGCCTTTCAAGAAATGGAGAGAAATGATAAGAATCCACATACCCATATTCATCTCACTGCCATCATCATCATCATCGTCATCTTTAAACAGGCCGACACACCCAGCACAGAGTGGAAAGACCTACAAAGGGTCCAAAATGCCCGTCACTCCTCTTAAACAGCGGCCCGCTTGATGACAACTCAGTCTTTATTCTCATCATGTGTGAGTTCACATCACATAACAACCTGCAAATGCTCCTCTCTCATCATCAATCATCTCTCTGCCCCGGCATCCATTAGAGCACAAGAACCGTTTTATTTCTGACCAATCACAGCCGCAGAGAGCTGGTACATGTGAAACAACAAACAAACGGCCCACAAACCCACAGATCCCATCTGAATGTTTAACGTCTTTACAATCAAGCTCTCCCCGCCTGTCAAGCCTCCGGACAACATTTAAAACCCTCACATGTGTCATTAATGAGTGGAAATGAAGTAAAACATATTAATGACGTTGATGGATTTATGGACATGGACGGACACCCAGTCAGCAGGGAACCCAGGGAGGTGAATGCTCCTTTGACTGAAGATGAATCATCAGGATGTTTTGGGAAAATACAATAGGTGACATTGTGCTCTTTAAAGGGGCAAAACGTTAAAGAAATACTGGTTTAATTGAGACGATACATTGAATGCAAGCATTAGCACATTACTGTCCATGCGCTACCCTCTCATTAACCTCCTAATTAAGGTTTATGTGTTGTAATAAGTCAACTACTAGAAAACGAGTGTTTCCTCGACAGCAGAGTGGAATGTGCAGCAGGACCAGACCTGAGATCAGAAAAGAAACTACATGATGATCTGATGTTCTCCTACATGGCAACCGAGGAAATGAACAGAGAACAGGTTCAGTAATGACTCTGTTGTCTTGTCATTCCTGTGTGTCTGCAAAAAGCAGCATTGTGTTGTATGAAGAACAGTTCTAAAAGAAAACATGGAGCAGCTAGAACACACATTGATCTGAATGTTTAAATGCAGCTTGGCTGTTACCCATATTCAAAACAGGCTTCACACAAATGCAGATTTTTCATCCTCTGGTTCCTATATCTGTCTTTACAAGGCCGAGAAAACGGAGAAAGTCTCTCATGTCTGTTCTGTGCTGGTGGTGTGAGCTGTAATAAGAATAAGAAGAGATTTAAGTAGTAATGATCTGTTATGACAACCACGCTGTCCTGAAAGGTTAAATGTGAGGGTCAGTGCCTCAGTTCAGCCTCACTAGAAAAGGAGTTTTGGATTTAATAGAGAATATTTAATTCCCACATCAGATAGAACAACCAACGTGATGACATCCCTGATATCACTGAGTTAATACACATTCATTGTGTGAGTGAGTATAAATATGTACAGACAATTATTAAGCCATAGTAACTACAAGAGAGGGCGTGGCTAAGTGGTGTGTGAGTGATGGGAATGTGACAATGTGATCCCTCAAGATTTACATTATTATTAATCTGACTCATGATTAAAAATGAAAATGTTATACAAACGTAATATAATGTAACATGCTATGTGGGATGTTTCTGTCTGGCTGGATGTGATGTTAGAGAACGGATGGATAGAGGTCACCTGTAACATGTCACTGAAGGAAACACTCAACTAGACGGAAAATGAAATCAAAGAAACACAAAACTACAGATGTAAAATGAGCACAAAGAATCTATCATCGTCTTTTTTTTCTCTCTACGTATACTGATTGCAGAAAAAGGAGCCACATAACAGCGAGTTAAGAGTTTGGCGAAAGAAAATCTTCAAAAAAAGTGAAAAGTACTTGAATTATGTGAGCACAAAAAAATGAAGGAAGAACAGATGATCCTCCTGAGAGGGACAGTCTGACGGAGTGCTGAACAGCTGATCAGACCGGACGTCTAGTGTTTGTACAGAAACTCTTAACTGAGTTTTCCTCAAAAGTCCCTTTATCTGCCGCTCTGCTCTGTGAGAAGCAGATACCGTCTAAGGTCTATGGCTGTTCATGTCAAACCCTCGTTGGTCTCCCATCAGGATTTAAGATAGAGAAACGTATTATGAACAGTTTCCCCTTCATTCTCTACATTCCTTTCAGACCTGTTTGCACTGGTGAGAGCTAGTTTTTAAGAACTTGTTGAATAAATGGTGAATGATCTCCTAGGTTGCATCCCTTTAGATAACAACACGTCTGTTGAGCTGCCCTGTGTGCTCTTCAGAAAGCTAGTTATGAAGGTGTTGCTCTCTCTACGACTATCGGTACGTTTAGGAGCGATCACGTATTTCACGACTCACAACTCTATGCAACTGTTGCACCTCATGTTCAGTACACGTTGTTTCTCCAGATAATCACTTTGCCTTCTTAGTTTATCTTAATATATTCCAAATGCTTGGACATTAATATAACTTTTGGGGACTACACATCTTCTATCAACTTAACTTTTGGTTTGTGTGTTTTTTTTAAAAACTTCAATCTGTCATGCTTGGTGCCTCCTTCTTTCATTCCCTTGTTTTTTGTGTATTTTTTTATTTATGTTTATTATTTATGATGTTTGAGGTTTTAATGAAATAATTCTGTTGTCATTGTTTTTCTTTCACGTACGTTGCTAATTCAAACAGTGCTTCATTTAATTATTTCAATTAATCATGAATCAGCGGTTCAGTAGAGGTGCAGAGAGTCATCGTTCACCAGTTTAACATCTGTCACATTTACTGTGTAGCTAGATTTGTCATTAAAAGAGTAATTCAAAATAAATCACATAAACACTACTTGAGTTGAGCTTTACACCGGCGACATGCTGCAGTCCTAAATGAACCCAAACAGGAAGCAACGTATTGACTGTACAGTCATTCCAGCTGGTGAGATGGTCCAAGTGTCTGGTAAACATACGGAGCGGCTACGACTAACGCCATGTCATTAACCTAGGTCTCTGATGCTTTGAGTGTTGGTTCCTTCTATAAAAAAATGTCTTCTGTTGAGTTTGACCCTCCTTCTCCTGGACTGTATCATGGAGTTGTCAATGTTTTATGTGTACAAGTGCTGCACAGAAGTAATCACAAGCAAAATGGCATATTAGTTTGTGCAATTGATTTATTTTTATAGTATTTAAGCAATTGTTGGTGAGAACATTGTATCAGCTGTTTTATTTTCAGGTGGGGGACTGTAAGGGGTCGTATCCAATCTGTGGACAGCTTGAGATTAATGTACAGGGGGAAATGTCTACTAATAAAATCCTAATTTCAGTTCATAACCACGTGTCCTTTTCTTTTTTTTTATAAAATATTAAAGAACATGTTGGCACAACTCTGATTACCGAGTCAAAACACAAACAACATCAACCAGTTTTCATTATTGACTGCAGTCTTCTGATTACAGAAGTAATGAATCATGTTCTGAGTATTCTGTGTAACATAGAACACATGTTAAAGAAAGACGCACACAAAAAGCTTGACTAGTCATGTTAGCGTGTACATATTCCCCACCGCCCCTGCTGAATGTGTGCTATGACATTGTGAATGGAAAACAAGCTAGTTTAATGAAGTTTTAGCCACATCATGGTGCTGCTGATCTCTGGGCTGAAGATGAGATATGGAGCAGTTTCATTTTCACATTCTACTGAGAAAGAGTCCCTACGAAACTGTCCCTTTTGCAGGTTAATCACACTCACTGAAAGATATTTCACTGATACAGAAGAGTGAGTAAAATGTGTTTTTGCTGTTGTAAATTAACCCCAAGTTAAAACGAAGAGTGAAATCAAGGATTGTATGATATTATTCTAGCATGTATGAAACTTTAAATTCGGATGCAGTGAAAAAAAAAAATCAAAAACTTAAATCAGAGCTAACACAAAAGTTTTTAGTTTTTCTTTATTTGTCTTTTCTTTATTTTCCTGATTGAAATGTATTGTAAGGTCATAATTTGTCATTCATCACATTACATGGCATGATGCACCAGGTCTACTACACCCATTTACAGGAGGAATACACGGAAACATACACAAGGTTTTACAACGGGGGAACAGGAAGATTAGCTCATTGCACTTACAACAGTGAATGGAACACTTTGTAATCATTTTAAGGCTTTCAAACCTTTTTCTGTATTTTATTTTCACCCTCTTTTTTCATTCAGTTGGGTTATTCAATGATATCTTTTTTTATTATATTTTTTTACACGTCTCCATCTCCCCCTCTTCGTCTCAATCTCTCCAAAAATGACATGGAAGCCAGAATATTTTCCCCCTTTTTTTTAGTTTTTGATGTCATCTCATTTTACAAACACAACATGTATAGAAACTCTACACAGACCAATATGTTTTTATTATTTTTCTTTTATATCCGAATACAATTTTTTTTTTTTAATGAGTCTTAAACAGTCCGCACGAGCCAGCCACATACGCACACAATTTTGTCACTTATCATTCAAATCAACAACTGCTCTTGTTTGTTTCTGTAGGTTTTGTTGTTTTTCTGCACACAAAGCACAGGGTTGGGCAGGGAGGTTCGGGCTTGCATCGATCCAGCTTGTGTGGCTGTGTAGTGTGCAAAGGCCTCTCTCATGCCGGTGTGCATGTTTGAGATTTACATGTTGTAAAGAACATGTCCTTCATTTACATGTTGTTTGCTCAAAGCAGACTCTGGTTCTCATCTGGTATTTACACTGGTGGGAGGTCGGAGGTCGAGGAGGTTCAAAAGGTCAAGGGATGGGAGGGGATGGGGGGGGGAGGTGTCCAGGTCATGCACTTGTAATTTTATAGATTCATTACAGGTGGAAGATGAATAAACGCTCCCTGATGGTTTTACAGTGAATGATGGACTTCTTCTGTTTGTTTCAACATTCTTGCTCTCTCTTTTTACAACCTCTCACCCATGAAACATTGACTTTTTTTATATATATTTATAATATATTTTTGTGTATCTTATTATCTTTCTACGGTCCTGCTATACGTCGACTGACAGCAGGAGCAGTGGTGACAGTTACTACACTACGTACTGTACAATCGGTTTATGCTACCTTTTTGGTTAAGAACACACTAACACACACAGTCCGGGTTTCTCAAAAAGCATTACGAGCTGCATTTGAATACCGTCGACTCTTTTGAACTCTTTGTGGCACTAAAAGTTTGTCATTTCTCCTTTTCATGGCTGTTTAGTCCCGAAAAACTCAGAATGCAAATACCAGATCAGTGCCACAAAGGGTAAAAAAAATCTGAATCGCTGACTGTGCGACGTGTAAATCCGTCCTTATTGCTGAGACTCAAATATGATATCGGATTGAAAGGAGAGAGTTTGTAGATTTGACTTCTTTTAAACACAGATCTGATGGAAGAAACCTCTCTTGGCTACATGTCTGGAAATCTGACCCTTTATGTTCTTTTGCAAACTTATAAACACAAGACTTTTGCTCCAAAACATTGAAAGAACATGACTGAATCACTTTTTTGTTGGTTTTGGGGCTTAAAGAAGCTGTTCCAGAGCAGATCTCAATTCAAATTTGTTAAAACTTTGATTCGGAACACAACTCTGCTAAGTTTCATCTTTTTTTATTGTCTACATTTTTGCTTCAAACATCTCTGAAAAACCAGGCTGTGGCTTTGTGATTTTGCCCACCGGTGATTGATGTGGTCTGAGCTTGCGCTCCAGGATATAGACAGACACCCCGCAGAGTATAGACAGAGACCACGACTGGCTCGAGGGCAGTAAAAGGATGGCTTTCTTCAGTGACCAGTATTGGAGTATTTAAGCCCTTGCTGCTATGCATATTGAAGTCACCTTCAGTGGCTGTATTCACACAGGAGCAGAAACATTTTTTACACACTTTGACACCGATGTCCTTACTTATGCCTTCGTGGCTGCGTCAGTCAAATATTACTGACTATGCACATCCGATCACATCCGTGTGGTAAGTGTTAAAAAGAATCTGATTTATTGCGCCTGCATAAACGCACCTTTTATTTTCTAATGTCTATTGAACATTTCATTTGCGATGCTGCATTTAGTGTGTGCTTTCCTGAGGCAACAGTGATTGAGGAACATTTTATTGAACATTTTATTTTGGAAACTTCCAAAAACATACGACAAACAACAGAGGATGTTGGTATTCATTTTGGGTAACTTTAAACTCTCATGTTATTTGTTCTATTTTGACACTAATTGTAATCTTCCATGGTTAAGACACTGATCTGGTGGCAGTGTACCTGGGAAGTGGTCTCTCAAGGCTCAGCGCTGTTTGTCGGGGCCACAACCAGAATGAAACAGAACCAGAATAATCAGACTCTTAAATCTCTCTACAGAGGCTGAAAAAAACCCTGAAATCAAGCTACAAGCATGATAACCATTGCTGTTGAAGGAAAAGTAGGCCGAGATTAGTATGCAACCAATCAACTGAGCACTTTGCCAGAAAATGATTTAACAGCCACCAATCTGATTTACTGCGATAAAATGAACACATATTTATCTGTTGAAGCAGACTCTAAAACAACTCTACCATGAGAGACATTATTAGAATTTTAACAATCTGATTATTGTGGTTGTGCATAAATCCAGCGATGGATAACATCTGCATAAACATAATTTCTCACTCTGTGTCTATAGATTTTAAAACCTAAATCTCTCTCTTTGCTCCAAGCCAGCTCTCTATCCCCTCTCAGTATGATAAAATAAATTCGTATACATAGATAAATCATCTCATAAATTTCACAAAAAATATATGCTGACTTCTTTTACAGTTTCACTGACTTGAATTAAAGTGTAGTTGTAAAGGAGTTGGGAGTAAATGGATGTTTTCAAACTGCATAAAGCACATCTTTTCAATTCTGTAATTTCATAAATAACTCTTATATAATAACTTTTTTCACAGCCTGCTGCAACTCAAATAAATACAAATACAGATGAATATGCAGATAACTTTTTTGCCCAGAAATGTATGTTCCACAGTGTATTTAGCTTTTAAATCTTAAGTGTGTCATGGCAGTGCACCTTTAACCTTTAAACACACACACACATACCTACACACACACACACACACACACACATACACACACACACACACAAACACACATACTTAATTAATTAAATTCCGGAATGCCTTGAATAGTACTTCACTAGTAGCCTACAGCAGTATTTTTAGTCAATAATGCCTATTACCAGGACTTTTTGTTGTCAAAATAAATCAATAAAAAATAAAGATGGACCTTTAATTCTTCACCCCTGAGCAGACACAAACCATATCAGGGAATATATTCTTAATCCTTATTCTTCTTTTTATTTGTTTCTAAATCTTTATATATATTGTATGTATTCTATATTCATATAAATATTTATTTTTCTCTATATAAATCTCTGGACAACTTTTGTGTTACTTTTCTTTTGTGGACTACTGCCCATTTAAAATGCATTTTATTTCCTGGTTATTTCTGGGAAATACTTATTTTATACCGGTGTTGAGAACAGCAAATAGATCATTGTTTACCGTGAAGCATCTTTTGTGAAACTTTCATCATTCATTCATATTTCATATTTCATATTTCTATTTCATATTTCTATTTTGTGTTGAGGTCTTCCTTTAAAAAAAAAGAGACTATTTTAAATAGAAATTACTGATTGACGGCTGAATTGTCATGTTAAGATGAAGAATTGTATTTTATGACCAATAAAGAAATTCGACTTACTTATCCTTATTAGCTCTAAATGTAATTTCCCAGCTGTCCTGAACACATCTTTATAGAGAGACCCTTTGGCAGAGACTCCCAGTTGGATAGGGGAGGGGACCATGACGCTGGGACCAGGTTAAACACGAGTAACACAAAGACCCTCCTTGTTATTTCCTAACTTACCGGTGACCTATATTCTACACAAACACATCACAGAATCTCCTTAACTTGACCTATGAAGGACGCCAAAACAAAGCTATCTTGATATTAGTTATATCAAGAAGCTGATTATAAATCTGGTGTGATAAACAATGACTGTGTGACTTTTCCCACTTGTGTATTCACTTCCCATCTCCTCCTCTTGTTTCTGTTTTTTCCCCAAATATATTCATTGCATAGAAGGACTGGATATGAGAGGTCGCCTCTTCTGCCCACCATATTTGTTGTGGTTGAACTCGTGTTTGTCTCATTTCCTTTTCTTTTCCACGTTGGATGATGGTTGTTAAATACACGCATACAGACCCCCCACACACATACATACAAACATTAGGAACAGAACAATATAGAGGTGACTTTGAGGTTTTCTGCGCCGGGCAGCATGCGAAGGTTTCCCAGCGAGCGTTCACACAGACAATATACAGCAGAAGTTGGTTGGTTCGTTGGTTTCGCTGAAGGCCTCGCAATGTTTGGCCCGTCAAGAGTACGTTTTGAATACCGAACCGCAGATCCCACAATGCACTGCAGGAGCAACAGCAGGGAGAACACTGACCTGAGAAGTTTCCATGACAACTGACAGTCTGAGAGATAGGTTTTTTGGGGGGTTGGGTTACAGGTCTGGACGCCACCACGATAGAAAATGAAGAGTTAAAAAAAGGCGAGTGACTTCGTGACACAACCAAGTGTGTTATTTTTGGTTCCTCAGTCACATAAGTGCAGACTTTTTTTTTTTTTTTTTCTTTCTTTTAGACACCACTTTAGAGGCGTGCTTTCACGTGTGCTGTGCACATTTGACAGAGTGAAGACACATTCTGATACACACTGGTGTGTAAGGAGCTTGGCAGGGCTCCCAATGAACATCCATCTTGGAGGGTCAGAAGGATCGCATTGAAACCCAAACCCCCCGCAGGTGACGACGACTGGTCCAGTTCTGCCGCGATGTGTGACCGGTCTGCGTTTCAGTGCCTCTCTGCTGCCCTGCAGTGCTTTCACATCAGACTCCAGTTGGGTAATACAAGCGGCGTATCATTCCGATCCACTGACTGGCTGATTGAAGACGTGATGTCTCGCTGTTGGCCGGAGGAGAAGATCTGGGTGGTACCAAACTCTTGTTTATAGGTGAGCTCCTGCTCTCCGATGTGTTAGTCCAGCAGTAGTACAATATTGGAGTACGTTTGGTGGTACGTTTAAGTCAGACTTGAGCGGTACATCAGTGGTAAGTAAGACAGATGGAGGCAACACGTTTCTATTCCACCAACTTTTAAAATGACACAAGATTGTGCTTTTTACCTTCTTACCACTTACTCTATTGCTTTTATAAGTATTGATAATAAATACAAGTCAGAAAATTGACAGGGGGCATGATGAAGGTAACAGAACATTACAAAGCATAAATAAAATGAAAATGTCACAAACAATTATCAAAAACAAAGTTGATTTAAAAAATATAAATTAATCTCACTGTGGCCAGTGTTACGTTTTTTTTATCACTACATAAAAAAGGTTGTGATGAAAATATGTGTTCAAAAATATGCCAGTTTAACTTCAAAATAAAAATATTTAAGAATGATTAAGGCGATATTGGTAACCTGCAACATAAAACCCAGGCAAATAACAAAACAAAATTAGAAAAAATGAAAAGAGAACACAATGATAACCGCCAACAACAACAACATGAGAAATATCTGAGAGCCAAATGTTGTGGAGTAGTTGGAGCAACCCCATCACCACAAGCACTGCAGGTAACTGTTGTCTTAATGGCTTTACGATGGCTGAAAAACAACCCGACCACATACCACATATCGGTTTTTTCTCTCCTAAAAACAACAAAAGGCTCCTGTTATTCCCGTGGCCCGATTCCTGTGTGTTGCTCCGGAAATCTCTCTTCTTTATTATTGTTTACGTCGTCTAGCTAAGATGTGTTTGCCAGTGTCTTTATGGCCGCTGTTAAGTAATGATGAACAGTGTAAGGTCTTGGATATAAAGTTCCATGCATTCCAAATTCCTACTTTTTTTTTTTTAATTCACTATATACTTCTTTAAAGACATGGCAAGTTGAGGATGATGGGTGGGTATTCAAATAAAGAAGAATCAGCATTCAAGAAACGCAGAGAGGTGAGGAACCGGGGAGAAAAAGGTTTTAACAGTTCCAATCTGGAATGTAGATAGAAACAAACTGTAGAAAGAGACGCAAGTCGACACAATGGTTCTCTGTGTGCCGACTACGACCCTAGCATTGTCGTATTCATTCAACGTGACATTTCTATTAACTTCATCACCCTAACAGGTGACATAACAAGAGGTCTTTAGTACCAGAAAAACCTGTGGTACCTCAGCAAGTTTTATTCCAATTTTTCCCCACTCATTTTTTACTTTGAGAAGAGATAGAAAAGAGGAGAGAGGCTGGTTTGTGGCTGTTATTCCTAGTTTTAGCACAGGACTGTGGAATCAAGGATCCTAGCATGCCACCATGCCTGTGGTATAGTTACCATTTCCTGCAGCGCAGGAACAAGCAGTTCGCATAGAAACGGTGGCGTCGTCAGCATACAGGAGTAGAATCGCTCCACCTTTTTATTTCTTTCCATTGAAGCTGCAGTTTTAAATCCACATGTAGCGATGAGGTGGTACATGGCTTCCACTGGTTCTACTCGTCTGCTACGGCTGGGTTGATCTCCAGGGATGTAAGTAGAGCCCTTCTACTGGCATGGAGGAAGGGCAGCAACAACAACAAAAAGTAGCTCTTTTTTGTACTGAAGGGGCGGAGATTTGTTTAACTGCTACAAGTCAGTTTTAGGGCTCCGCGGTAGTTTGGTGGAGACTAATTCTTTGGCTGGGGACGCTGGATGGAGCACAGTCCTTGTAAAGACGGTGGTTGGCTCGACATGATCTGTGAAAAAAAAAGAGATGATTTAGTCAAAACTATTGAACACAACCATTTGATATGGGCTATGTATGTTCGATATGTTCATAAAGATATTTGTAAGACGTGCTGCAGGACAGCCAGGGTGAGAAAAACAAGGAGGATTATGAGCATTAACGCATGTAAACACGTTGTAACTGTAACTTGAGATAAAAATATGCACCCGGAAAATAGCATAACAGGGCCTGTTTAATGACAATGACACACAAGGGGCCTCTCTATTAAAATGAAGGCAATTTGCTGTATGGAGCTGTCATGCAGTAAAACTAAAGTTGGCCACTAGATGGTGGGTAAGTTTAGGAAATGCACTGCTGATCTACAGTATACTGTACATGAATGCTTTTATTATGGCTGTCTTTGCTAGATCTCTACACACACACAAAAAAACTCAAAAACTGTAAGTCAAACGGTAACTTAAACTTCTGCTTCAAGTGAAAAACAGCTTTGATCCTTTCAAATACAGGTTTGGCAAAAAAAAAAAAAGAAAAGCTTTCTCTTGCTTTTTCACTTAAATACAATTGGTGACATATCCAATAAAGTCTGGATGACAATGCCTTGCATCTCCATTGTTCTATATAAACTACTTGTTTTGTTTGTTTTACAATGGTTCATTTTGTTCACCACTGCATTCACAGCACATAGTGCATTAAAGGGTTTCTTGCAGAATTTAGCATGTAGACCTGACCTAAGACTCTTGTTAAATGAAAATGTTTTAATTTGTTTAATTAAATCATAAATGTCAAGATTGAAAATAGTTATTCTAGTCTATAAAATACTGTGTAAATAAAAGGGATCAAAAAACGTCTCTACTAGGCAGCAGACGAGCAAGACCAGAGAATATTCCTAACATCCCCAGACAACATGTCAGCCTGTGCTGACACAGCACCTGTCTATGTGCTGGGAAGGGCACATGTTATGTTGCTGCCTGAAGGAGTGAACTCTCTTGTGTAATCTGGCTTCACAGAGTCCTTTCATTGTGAAAGCTCGTAGTGCTTAGTGTTTTTTGTCTCAACTATAATTCATTCTGCAAACAGGGACCTGCACACTATCTTTCTCATTCTTGATTTTGGTCATAAACGTTCTCCCTGCTTCAGCGTGAGAGAGCACTTCAGTGTAAATATAAACTCTGCAGTAATTAGCCTCAATGCAAAACACCTGTGTTCCCCAGACGCTTTCATCACCTGGAGCCACTTTGGCCTCCAGTGCCTCTAACATGTCTTTCAACCATCGCATTTAAATGCAAATGTTCTGCATTGTTGATTTAAGTTCATTTTTTTGCATTTGCAATTAATATAATGACACCGAGTAGTTCTTGTTGACTAAACCTGTAAAACTTGCTGGTACAAACACTTATTTTGTTATTTTTATGTGATTAATTGTTGTATAGGATATTTATGTATGTGTGTAACTAATATTTGTAATCAGTCATAAAAGACATACTATCTATTCACTCTTTGCCAAATAAGGTATCAGACTTTGAAGCTTTGGGATTAAATCACATTTACAGGTTGTCTTTGCCGTCTCCATGAACTCCTGTTTCCTGGTAGGTCCAGTTTGTTTCCCAAATGAGTATTCACTGTATGCATTTTTTTTTTTAGAATCAGTGCCTTCTGGTTTTCTCTCCCACTGTGCCTGACTCAGATTAACTGCTCCAAACATGGTGTACATTTACAGGTGCCCAGCAGCAGACTTAATCTGTTCCACTGAACACAGGTCCCAAAGGGTTGGTCCACAACAAACAGGTAGTTGACTCAGTTAAGCCTGGCTTAAAGGACACACAATGTGAACACATACTTTTGGTCTGGTGTTGCCTCTCATGGCCTTGCAGTTTTTTGTTTTTTTTAAAGCTTCAGCATATTATAATATTTTAATCAGTATTCCAATGTTGTGGCAACCGTTTGGGGAAGGCCCTTTCCTGTTTCAACATGACAATGTCCCTGTGCACAAACACCTGAGGGCTGAACTGTAAGGTTGACTGTGAGCCAGACCAACATCAATGGCCCACCTCAATAATACTTGTGTCTGAATCCCTGCAGCCATGTTCCAAAAATCACATGCAAAGTCTTCCCAGAGAAATTAATACCCATAGCTCTGCAATGAGATGTTTAACTATCACCTTTGGGGTGCAATGTGTAACGTGTCCAGATACTGTTGGCCATATAGTGTACCAAAAACTCTAGGACAGAAAATAGTTGAGACACATTTTTCTCCCAGTGGGGATTAAAGTAAAAATGGCAGAGTCGGAGAACAAAAAAAAGGGTGAGATCCTTACAGTGAAAGAATAACCAAGACATGCTGAGAGAGAGAGAGCGAATGAGAAAGTGAGAATCCTGACAGGGAGAGGAGAGAGCGAGCAAAGACAGCACAGAAGTGAGAAAGCGAGAGCAAAAGAAAAGGGGAGAAAAAGCAGTGATGTTTGACAGCTGTGTTGGCGTGTGGGAGGAGAGGGAGTCACATGAGGCAGTTAGTCAGCACATGGCTGCACAGCCACAGAACCACGCTGAGTCCGGGCTCTGTGCATTATCTTTAATGGCACATATGCAACGCTGTGCACACTCTAAAATACAGCAATGCCTGCTTATCCCCCCATGATGCATCAGAGCTTTAAAACCCACTGCACCAAGGCAAAAGACTGTACTTTCAATTTAAAAAAAGCATTTAACAAATGTATTATTGCGGCTACTATTTTTACAGCCCCATCTCCGCCCTGTATGAGAGCCTTAGAATGGAACGAACCAACATCACTGCTCAAACCTGCCCCCTTAAGATTACAAACATACATAGCTTCTTTTTTGCACAATGTTACACATACTCAGGTGTCTCCCTATAGGTACAAAAAGGCACATTTATTGGTTCTTATTTTTAAAAGGCATCTAAAACAATTTTTTGCTCCTTAAATGTCAAACTAAGATGCTTTGATCAGATCCTCTGTTCCTCTGTAACTAAAGAAGTTGATAGAAAAGCCTTTATGTTTCAGGCTCTTTCTGATTGGAATATGTTACCTTTAAATATATGTATAAATAAAATGAATATGTATCTCAATGGGTTTATCCTGATATGATATAAACCTAATAAATAACTAATTTGCTATTTGTTTTGTATTTGCTAATCCAGGTTTACGTTGAACGTGTCTGCAAAACATTAACTGTCAACATATTTATTTAAATCTTCTACTCCTGAATGCAACAAATACTGTATTTGTAACATACATTAAGGATTTAAAGGTAATTGATGTGAACAGCAAATTAAAGGCAATAATAATGCACAGCCTGACATGAAACAAAACCATTTAGGAAGAGTTTAAAAAAAAATAGTTTTGAACACACTTCAGTTTTGTATTATATTATTATTAGCATTTTGTGTTATATCATTTTGTCTCACTGGTTTATATTTAGGTTGTGAGGTCTTAAGGTGTTTGTCACAGCTGAAAAATAATTCCGACTTCTGTCGGTATCACAGTGAAGATATATATAAAAAAAAGATATATATATATACCTTGAACATTTTTAGATTTTTAAAAACCAATGTGCAACAACATCACAGTCAGAACAAAAAGGAACAAATCAGGTGATCTGAGAGACTCTTAGTTTGTTTGGCTTAGTGTTTCATTTAGAGGTGATTAAAGACACTCAGGACAGTCGAGTTTCATTTCCAAGCAGTGTTTAACTTTGATCCTTTGGTTCATCAGAGACAAAATGAGCTATAAGTCTGATTCTGATCCTCTCTGTTTCATGTTTCATCGTCAATTTACTCTAATAGAATACAATCAGACAGCGGTTCATGAATCACGCCCATGCTCTTGGAACAAGAATTACTTTTGCTGATTTATGTCTGGCCGGGCTGACTGCAGGCTTTTAAACTGACAGAACCCAGACGCCTGTGATTTTCAGGAGCAGGCAACAACACAACAGCTGCAAAAACACAAAAGCAGCGACAAAACTGGCTTCAGGCTGAGCTGGAGGAACACAGAGCAGAGAGCTTGTCTCATGACAAACGTTGAGATATGAAGAGGGAGAATTACGGATGTGCAAATGTCCCGAAGTCAAAGTGATAAGTAAATTTAAACTGTGCTTTTGTGCTCAAAGTACAAGATTAGTCTCTTAAGGGTTAGATTAATGTTGCTCTGGTTTTGTTTCAATGTCTCCTGTGGAGTTTTCTTGTAAACAAACAAAACTTATATTTACATTCAGTGTTTCTCACCAAAATGTATTGTGTGTATTAAACTAATGTGTTCAATTCAGTTGGTTTTCTCAAAAACATTTGCAAAGCAGAGTTTTAAAGTCTGTTAAATCCAGAATTGATTAATCCATGTTTGCTAGCTTGTTCTTCTTCTCTGCATTTGTTGGCACATTGCAGCATTTATTATTATCGTGCTGCTTTCATCTGTTGATCAGTGGAACAGAGTGACACTATTGAGAGGACTGTGCACCACATCTGGAGGTCAAAACTAGCAGCAACCTCCAGTTCTGACGAGTGAAGCCAATGCGGAAATGTCTTAAACTTGCATTCTCTCTACTGACCAGCAGGGGGCGACTCCTCCGGTTGCAAAAAAAATGTGATTGTAGGAAGTCTATGAGAAAATGAACCTACTTCTCAATTGTTGTATAACCTCAATAAAGATAGCGAAAGATAAATCGCTGAACTCAAGGCTTCAAAACGGCAGTCCACAAACCAATGGGTTTCTACGTTTTATATACAGTTTTTAGGTCGAAATAACGCAGTAAAAAATCGTTAAAAAAAGGCCACAATTCTTAATACATAACAGTGCTGTCAAGGCAATGTGAAATATCTTTGCAAAGTGCTTTCCCATTGTCATTTTACCATTGCAAGCCCTCGCAGCCAACATTTAACCATTAACAGGTGAAATGAGTTAAGCCCCTGAGTGTTCAGGACAAACCCCGACTCACTGACAACCCAACACTGACACTGACGCACCACGTTTTAAACTAACTGAAATGTAACCCAACCGCGTCATTATTATAATCAGGATTTGAACATTTCTGACTTTAGTGCCTCCTAGTGGAAGAATAAGGAAAGACACTATGGCATACAGCAATACATGGGCAATAAATCATGATTATCGTAACAGTTTGACACAAACTATAAAATAGATGTTTAGAATTTTACTTAATTGGAAGGTTTTATGTGTGGTTTAAAACAGATCTCAATGGGATAAGTCAGGCAAAGTTCAAAGTAACTTACTTTCCGGCCTGCCAGAGAGAGCAGCACGTTCTCTCTGCCAGTGTTTGCTCAGGCCTGAGACATGAAGTATCCAGAGGATTCCAGTCCTTGTTGGCTGCAAGAGGAAGCAGCCACATTTCAGACGAGATATTTTTCTTAATAGAAAACATCCATCCTCTGACACACAGTTGGATTATTGGACTCCATCCACTGTGTACAAATGGGCCCACAGGAGGTTATTAATCCCAGAATTCTGCATTAAGTTATGGGGATATATATTTTTTAGACTATTTGCAAACTGTCCAACATGGGATGAAGATAAATGACAAAACATGTACGATACTTTGCCATCATTGAACCTGTCTCAGTTTTGCATTTACTGTATACCTTTTCTTATTATTATTTGTGGGTAACTTCTTGGTGACGCTTTACTCTACATGTTACTGAGTGTCACCTACAGGCACCATTAGATTTGGTCTCTTAATGGTTATGTTGTTCTCATTTCATACCAGAGTTACAGTAGTTACCAGTTTCTGATTTGTCAACAGTTTTCATGTCAAGATCCAAGTCGTAATGACAATACGGAAACTGAAAAAAATGTCTGATACATTCTAAAGCCCATTGTTCATAAAAAATAAACCCTGGTTTAAAAGTGTAACATTTTTAACCCTCAAATGACTCCCATATGACATGAATGTGCTGTTGAGGTAGATTCTGTTGCAACCAATCGTGCAGTCCACCACGGCAGCAGATCTTAAGAATCAGCTCCCTGGCTGATGGAGAGGGAATTAGTTAAAACAGCTGGTGAACAAAAACCTTCAGACTGTTGCTGGCCAAAGTTATGGTAGAAGATAGAATTACCTACCAAGATATACAGTGTTTGCATGTTAAATGAAAGTTAAAGTACTCACCAGTATGCTCATCTCTCCTCTCTGTTCCCCTCCCTCTCTCCTCTCTCTCTCTCTCTCTCTCTCTCTCCTCTCTCTTAGTAAAACAAAATCAGGGGGGAACTTCACAGGTTTTTCTGGTACGGGGCCTCGTGACTTGGTCATTTTACATTTACATAGTCCTGCAAATACATGGAGACATTCAGTCAGTTTATTTGATATTTGATTTGTGTTTTTGCTAGACCTCAAAACCACAGAAGGACTCCCCATTAAAAGAAGACTTCCATCATTTAATAAATCTTGATAAGCAAAATACAAGTCAAGCTGCAAAATGTTTACATTCCTCAATGCAGACCATTTAAATAGCATGATACAACATGGAGCATTTTCAATGCACAGGCTCATTAATAAAATATTCAACATATTTAAAGGCCTGTCTGGAGCTGTCTTATTCATGTTTCATGGTTTTGTATTAAAAAAAAATCCTGTTTATGGTTACGTGATTTATGTATTCCAGTCTTAAGTAAATCAAATCTCAAAGCAACCGACTCCGAGTCAACATTTTCAAGTCCACAGCTCTGCTAGCGGCAGTGTGTTCAGTATATGTACCCTTTACCACAGCATCGTGTATTCAGGGGTAAGAACCTGCTGTGTAAACACACATCCTGTTTGATGCAGACATAGTAGGAATAAGTTGTCATATTCAATGTTCAATTTTCACCCTGCACATGCAGAGAAGCCAGGGGACAATAAATAAGAAACACAGACAGAGAAGAACATACGCAGACGCTCAGAGACACAGTGCTTTAGAAACACACTGCTTTCAGCTCGCCGCTCTCTGCTGCCTACAAGAGTCAAAACACAAACGCTGTAACAGTCTGTCAACATCCCAGCAGACTTTCAACCAGCAGCGTCTCAGAGATTTAATGTGCAGGAACACTTTTTCACTGAAGAAAATGTAAACGTTTCCCGCTCTTTGTAAGTGAATCATTGACTAACTAGAGTTAGCGCTTTACACTTGAATGTCAGTCTTTTGTGAGGTCACCGAGACCTTTTACCACCAAAATCTAAATCAGTTCATACAGAATCAAAATGGACATATCTGGCAAATTTGAGGAAATTTTCCACCAGGTGTTCCTGAGACATCACCTTCACAAGAATGGACATTTATTTAAGACAGTTCTACATAAAAGACTTATGAGGAGTTCATAAATAACAAGCGCAATCCTCAGCTCAGGTAAAAACAAGACAATAAATTAAGTTGAGATGAATTGAAAACTTCTCATTTTAAACTGCTTGAGGGAAGCTGTTTCCCGTGTAAGAACCTCGGTTACAACCTTTTCCCATAAAATAAAAGCCACAGTAGATAATAAATCACCGTCGGGTTTCCTTGGCTGTTTTCAGTGCTGCTTCTTTATATATGATCTGTGTTCTGCAAGTCTGACTTTGCACATGACTTATTGGGAGACACAGGAGAATGAACGGAAGAAAATACGTACCTTAATCTTAACGCTTTAGAATAAGGATGAGAACTTCTTGCCAAAACCGGTGATAGCTGGAGGAAAGGGAAAAAGAAATAGAGATTAAATAGATGTTAACTTGCATTCTAAATGATGCTATAATACTTTTTACTCGGCAGTACATCATAGGATGAAAGAATCTCATTGTTTGAGAGTGGTTGATGTGCAACTTGAAAGCACTCTGAGGTACTGCACTGACTTATTATTATTACATGGATGTTTTGTGTCTTTGCAGCCACATTTGTCTCTTTATAATTGTTTTGTGTCTCTTGGTAGCCATTTTGTTTCTCTCGGTGGTTGCATTTTATCTCTTTTATAGTCACTTTTCATCTCTGTAGTCATTTTGTGTCTCATTAAACTTTAATCTTTTTTTGTAGTAAAGTAACTGTCCAGTTTGAAAAATGCCTTTCTCCCACAATAATAACTGTTTAGATGGTGATGATCTTAAAAATATGTGATTCCCTTTCAACATGACTTACAGCATGTCTTTCATATCATGGTCAACTCGCTTGTGTAAAGTGTGCTTTTAATAAGTGATCTGTTTGTCGTACCGTCTCCCAGTTTGCCGGCCTGCTCAGCGGCAGATCCAGGGAGGATCTTGGACAACATGCTGTCTCCCTCCATGCCAGGCTGACCTGCTGCTGCACTGCCAATACCACCTGGCCTAGGAGCTGCCTTGGAGCCTGGACAGAAAAACAGAGAGATGAAGAGAGGATGACGGACAGAGGAGAGATAAAGAGGAAAGGAAAAGACAGAGACATATCCAGAGGACACAAGATGGCAGTGGCTCTGTGTGTTTTCACTGCACGCTGCTAAATCAAAGAGTGTGGGAAGTAGAAAAGACGTCTCCTCATTGAGTTGCACTAGCTGCCCCTGTTGGGTTGTTCTTGTCCTGCCAGTCTTCTGATTCAGCCACCTGCCCTGCTTTCTCATTAGGTCTCCTCTTTATAGACTTAAATTGGTTCCTGTGTTTAGTGGTCAGATGTTTCTGAATAGATATGCTGTTGAAGCCTTCACTTGAGAACTTGAGACCCCCTCTTTGTTTGCTGTCCATCTAAGCAATTGTTTAGGTTCAAAAAAGAATTGAAACAACTCATTAACTGTCAGAATTGTTGCCAATTATCTGTTGATCAAATCTGCTTATGGTTGCATGTGGGATTGAGATCCATCCATTTAACTCCCACACCGCAAACTACTTCCTGCATCACCATTGAATTTTCGCATTGGAAATAAAAAGTCTTTCCAAGAGACGCATTACCTACTGGAAAAATTCACTCATTACTTAATAACAAATAAACTAACTGACCAGGTCGTTATGAGTGACTTAACAAACTCAGGCTGATCTGCTGCCGTGATGTGAAACCCCTTTTGTGTGTTTTCCACTGTGGGATTATCTGTAGATTAATCTCAGATCAGATGAGACAGCACACACCGGTTACATAACACAGACTCAGTGGGCAGCAGCTGGCAAGACGTGAGAGTGCTGGGAGTCTCTGTGTGTGATGATTATACTGTACCTATGCCTGTGAGTGGGGGCTGGGCGGCTTTTGTGGCCATGACGGGCGCTGCCTTTGCTCCAATAGCTGTTACTGGAGGCGTGTCCATCTTGGCCTGCAGAGACATAGAGAGAGAGAGAGAGAGAGTATGAGAAGATAAAACAGCAGGAGTAACCATTGCTCATCATTTACTAACACTAGCCTCTCAGTGCTGCATAAACCTCTTCATAGTAAAACTGCTGATAATTGAAGAGAGTGGGGGAGAAATAGCTCGTAGATATTAACAAAACAGAAGACAGAAAGAAAAGAGAGGAAAAAGTAAGAGGTTAAGAGACTGACAGAAGGTGACAGAGAAAGCTGCTCCCCTATTGTGTTGTGACATCTTACTGAATGACATGAATGATGAGTGTCAACACCGTCAACACCGTCAACTGTCGGTTATCTTCCAAGATTATTTTTGTTTGGATTTCATCATTGTATTTTTATTTTTGTTATTTTTTCAAAATTTTGACAATTGAAAAAATAAATAAAATCAAATAAAAGATTTCATCGTTTCAATCTGTCATTTGATGATAGATTTTTTTGTTGTGATTAATCAATTCTATTAATACATTAATTATTATAATTTTGGTTCAACCTCTCTCCCCGATTTCAGATAAAATGGACATTGTTGTAATAATTCAACTACTTTTGAACTGATTTTACCTCACTTTTATGCATTTATTTTAATACTGGGAATTATAAATAACAATTGTGTGACTTGGGTGAACTTTCCCCGCTGGAAATAGCCATCTGAGGGCTAGGTAAATCAACAAAAACAATTATAAATATGGCTGTAGATGTTCCACATTTTCCTGCATCATTGTCCCACTTTATCTCTTTATCAGAGCGGACTGGTTCGTATATTTTTATAACTGTCGAGTCACTGTGAGCAGTTTGAAAGCTTTTCTTTTAACCCTCATCATTTAAGGACTAAATTACAGTGACTGCTGCACCAAAAGAGAATAGCTTCAGGAAAGAAACAGACCAGACCTTTACTGATATCCATCGCTGTCACAGTTAGTTCTATCTGAACACGGAAAACCCAGTTTTTATGTTCTTACTTTGTGTTAAGAGTTTTCTGTAAAGCTCTTTGTGCCACCTCTGCTTATAAACACTCCATAAATATACTTGACAGACACTGAATCCAGTTTAGCTGCAGCAGAGAAGCACTGGTGCATTATTATGCACCGTGCAGCATACAGCATTTCGTTATTTACAGCCACTTGGTAAATGCTTTTAATTACACAATGGGCCTCACATAAGAGTGTTAGTGTATGAGTTTGCAGACTGAATAATAATGAAATGACACGACAGTTTATGGCTTTTTGTCGTGGCTATTCCACAGCAGAGCTTTCTGGATAATTTCCAAGACATATTCCTGCATAATTTGATATCAGACCATATTAATTATTTTACTTTGCTTACCTGCTGCAGCAATATCAACCGTGAAAACCCATTGTGAATAATTACTGGTCATGGTGACAGTGACGTTACAAACTTCATTGGCAACTCATTCATGTATCTACTAGATACAGAAACATTTCAGGAAGAGACTTGAATCTTAATGTTAAAGGTCATAATCAGATTATTCACCTCCAATAGCAAATACATTTGCATGGATTTATGATTATGGCGTAAACGCAGGGTGCAATCGTACATTTTGAGTGCCAATTTCTCGAGCGTCTAGCAGACAGTGAATCATCTATGTTTAGTTATCAGTTGCCTCTGTGTTAATCACAGTGTTAAATAAGGCCTGCCAACAGAGGCACAGCGGAATTTAAATAAACCCTCTGAACTGGGAGGAGATGGACTAGCTCTTATCTCTGGGCGCATGGAGGGACACGGGGGAGTGAGGGAAAGCGAGGGCTGATGGTGAAAACAGTCTGGAAACCAGGAAGAGGTGAAGGGAAGAGATGAGGAAAAATAGATGACAGGTAGAAAGAGTAGGATTGGGCCTTGAGGGATGAATGAACGGATAGAAAGAGAGACAACAACTTCCTGATCAAAATGGTTTGTTACATGAACATGACAACATATTTAACGACAGGTTTGTCATATTCATAAAATACAAAAAACAAACACTGCAAGTCTTCTAACATTCTGATGTTCTACTTCTCTCTACTGCCAGTCTTCCCTCTCTGTACTCACCATGGTGGCTGGCGTGGTTCCTGCAGGACCTATCTGCCTGGTCTGACCCATGGGTCCACCTGCTGGACCCATCTGCCCTGGCTTGGCCTGGCCTTGCCCCATGCCCATGCCCATACCCATGCCTTGTCCCTGGGCTGGGGGCTGCTGCTGAGGGCCGGTGGTCCCTGCGGGACCAGGCTGCCCTGACCTGGCCGCTGATGTCTGGGCTTGCTGTTGGAGCTGGGTCCTCTGTCCTGGAGCTCCGTCTGTCTGGGAACCAGGACCACCCTGTCGCCCTGATCCAGTAGGCCCTCCAGCGGGGCCCTGAGCCCGTGTAGAGCTGCCAGACCTGGAGGAGCCTGGATGAAGGAAGACATTTTTTTTAAATTGAAAGTGTTGTGCTCATTGTTCCAAAATCGTCTCACCTTACGGAAACTAGTAACTGCTAAACGATAGGACAGAAATTCAACAGTCACCAGATAAAATATCAGCAATACTCTGAACCCTGCAGGCCTTTAAATGCAGGGAATGACTGACAGCTTAAAGTTGCCAAAAATATTTACTCGATACATCTGTGATCTTCGAAAAACCGTTCCTCTTCTCATGTGAGCAGTTCCTAGATAGAAAACATCGACTGATAAGCTCCAGTCAGTGAGGTCGAACTTATCCAAGCCTCTGAGAAACTTTTTCTTTTGTGAAACTGGAACTGCAGTATTTATTTACAGAGAGGCTTTCTTATTATTATAATGGATGTCATTTAATACAGTGTTTACAGTAGCAATTAACCAGTGAAGCAGCAATGAAAGAGAGAAGGAAATGCAACAAATGTTGTGACCAAAGATCTAACCAGCTAGTTAATGTGTACACTGCTAAGAACACAGTCACAATGTTGCCCTGGGAGACAGCATTTTCTTTTGGAAAAGTTACGCTTGATATAGTTAATTAAAAATTGTTGATCACTGATGGGACAGTTGCTTGTAAAAGTAAATCTCAGTCCGAACAACCAGGGGAATTAAATATTTCTCCCTCAGATCTAAGCAAGAAATTCACAGGGAATTTATCCAATAATCCCAGTTTATATTGCTCCAGTAATAATGTGAGTGTCTACAATGCTTCTGTAGAAATACACGTTTTCACTTATTTAGCCAATACAGTTCATGGTCTTATTTATCCAGGGTGACTGAACAATGTGTGTAGCTCACCGATCAATAACAAGAGACCATAAATTAAAAACAACCCTTTTTTCAAAATTTGGGATTGCTCTTGCTTGGTTAAAGTCCTGCCTTATCTGAAAGAACACAGGACACCTAACGACAAACATTTTTCTTATATGATATTTGGAGAATCTCAGGGCTCTGTTTCTATGTCCCTTTGCTTTCTCTCTTTATATTTCATCACTTGGGCATATTATACTCAGTCATGTAATCAATGCTCTCCTGCCGTCCTGGGACCCCTCTCTCTCCCCTGAATGTCGGTGCCTCATTCCAGATGTTTGGGATCTGGATCTTGTCTTTCCCTTTGTGTGTTTGATTCCTTTCTGGTATGTGTGTGAATGTTTTCTTCTTTTGGGTGTGTTTTTTCTTCATCTGAATCAAAGGTCTAGTGGCTGTCGCATGCTGTACAGATATTGGGCTGTATAAATAAAATTGAATTGACTTAAATGTGAACTGGAAATATCTGTTACTTCAAGGCACAGACATATAATTTGACTTTTTGGCACCACTGCTCATTCTGGAGAGGCGCCAGACCGCCTACACTGGCCCGAATCTGAATGAGGTCTAATATTGTTCTAGTAATAAAATTGAATGAGCAGATTACTTTTGAATGTCTCTTCTTCTACTACTTCTTAAACATATTGGTCAAATGACATAATGTATAACACTCATTGTACCAATATTTCAGTATTTCAGTTACATTTTGTATAAATCTGTCATCGTTCAGTTAGTTGAGTTATCAACAAACAATTAGTTCGATAGCATTTTTCTCTTCAGTCAAATATTCTGAGATAAAATGGAGATGAAGGGCTATAAATAATAACTTCTACTCTGAGAGTGCAAATGTAATGCTATCACTCCTGACATACAGTAGCACAGCATTTTAAACGCGGTGTAAAGGTGTCCTGTATTTACCAGGTGGTTGGCCCTGCATGTCCACTTGCTGCTGGGACTTGCTACGTGAAGAACGGTGGGGGTCCCCCTGTCTGGAGGAGCGCTGTCCGTGGTGGTGCCCAGACGGATCTCTGGGATAATCTGAAGCGTGGTACCCTCCAGACCTGGACTCACCACGCCTCCCTGTAGATGAGGATCGTGCTGAGGGGTCTTGGCGCATTGACGGGTCTTTGGGGTGCCCCTTGGTTGACCTCGAGGACCTCGGTTCATCTGAATGACGTGATGCGGATGAGTGACGGCCAGAGCTGCCTTGGTGCCTGTGGTCACGGGATGCAGAGTGACGCCCTCCGTGGCCGTACTCATCCTGGGGCCACAGGTCCTCCTCAGGAGGCTCATCATAATCATGGTAGGTATGCTTGACACCGTGCCGGCTCCTCCCAGTTGAGTGGCTGCCTCCGTAGTGTCGAGAACTGGCGCGTGGCTTCTCAAACCAGTCCGTTTCTTCTTGGCCCAGATGGTAGGCTTTGGAAACCGAGAGCAGATCACAGTCAATCTCCATGTCGTTTGGAGACAGCGGCATGCAGGCTGAGAGAAGGAAGGAGACAGGAAGAAGAAGACCATACCCATGCAAAAGAAAAGAATAGGAGGGAGAAGACACAGAAGGAAAGGCAGAAAATAAAAATAAAAGTTTTACATTCATGCAGTTTACACTTCACGTCGACTTCACACATTAAAAGACAATATAGACAGGATAAAACAAACACTGCAAAACTGTCCGTTATGGCAGCTGTTTTTTGCGCAAAAATGTTACAGCTTCAATTTCAAAGCTTATGACATGGAAAATAACTTTATGCTGCACAGACATTACAATTGCCAAGCAAATTATTTATGGTATGAAAAGGCCTATGGGTAAATTGTTGCAGTGAGACAATAGTTCTGGCTCTCTGAAAGATAAGGTGTAAATATAGAATTGACTGTGATGGACTTTTTTGCAGTGTTAACAAAGAATTCGTAAATTAAAACACACACAAACAATGCCCATGACAGAACTGAAAATAAGACCCTGTAAAGAAAAAACAATCCATCTGTGTCGTGCAAAGAAGACCTTTCAAGTGAATCAGAGTGTAGCGAACGGAGAAAACGACCACGCCGAAGAACCATGCGAGTATTGGACAGACAGACGACTGGACGAACAGGCGGAAGGACGGAAAGGCAGGCAGACAGACAGACAGCAGTCCACTGATAAGAGAGCTCCAAGTGACTCTCAGGAAGAAGAAAATACCAGCATGCAACGGCTATCTCTGTCTTTCTTTCGCTTTCTCTTTGCTAAGCCTAGCCTCTGGGTGGGTGGGGGACGTTTAGATAAACGATGGGGGCAGTAGAAGGTATTGAGAGTGGGCGTTCAGCTCCCACAATTACCTTCGCTGTCTGACACAGCGCAATGATAATCGTCTATAATGTATGTATCATCCGATTTGTAGACATGTGTCCTGGGAAGGTCTCGTATGTGGTCTTGTACATCTGGCAGCGAGTGGCTGGAACCATACTGGCCGTAATAGTAATGATATCTACTGCTGCGACTGTCGTACGGGTCGGGACCTAAGCTGGATGAGCGCCCCGAACCCATGAACCTCCTCAGGGGACTGAGTGGGCTCTCCTCTTCAGAGTACTGCCGGGTTGGGTGGCGCCCCCGGCTGTAGCCAGATCGGTAGGAGCGGTCGTCCCTCTCGTAGGATCGGCTGCGATACCCTGAGTAGTCTCTGGCTGAGATCTTGTCCATGCCGTAGCCGGTGGAACGGGAGCGGCCGGTGGAGGTGTAGTAAATCCGATCGTCCTCCTCCACCGCTGAACCATAGTATCGACTACCATGAGCGGTGCCACTGCCGCCCTCGCAGGTATTCTTCTTGAAGCCGTAATCTTCGATCAGCTTGCGCCCTCGAACATGAGAGACCGGGTAAGCCCCAACAGTCGCTGAGGAGTAGGAGGCCAGGTCTGCCTCCACATCCCGAGCCTCCTCAATGGGGGAAAACTTGGAGATTTTCTGCTCCATACTCCCCAGCTTCCTGTGCTTGCTGCGCTTGGTGGACATGACAGCAGGAGCCAGAAGGCTTCTGCTGGACGACGATGGTTTCTGCACCCCAGAGCGGATGCTGCCATGTTTGCAGTCGTAGTCATAGTAATAGGAGGATCCCCCACCCATGCTAGAGCCCACGCTGCTGCTGCTGCCCCCTAGAGATCCGTGCCTGTAGCTGCTCTTACCCCTGCCGTGGTGGTCGTACAGCTCTTCCTGCATCGCTGCTTCCTCTTCAGGTGTCCTGCCGTACGAGGAGCTGCCAATTCCCCCACGCGTGGTGCTGCCAGTGGTGGTGCTGTGGCCGTGGATGTCGCCCGGGTAGCGCCCACTGCCACCATGATGCATCATGTCCCCTGTCGTCGTGCCCAGCAGCCCGTCTTTCGCCGTAAGCTCACTGACGTCGTCAATCATCATGTAGTTTCTTGGGATGTTCTGCTCTAAGCCAGGAGCCCCGTACATCCCATCTGCATTGTTGTATGTGGAAGGACTGTCTACAGAGTGCCCATATGCGTTGGAGACTGTGGAAGTGTACTGTCCATATGCACTGGCTGTGGTGGTGGTGTACCCATAAGTATTAGCAGTGGTTGTGGTGTACTGGCCATATGAATTAGCTGAGGATGAAGTATACTGGGCATATGTACTAGGTGGCATGGTAGAGTACCCACCGTAGCTGCTGGAAACTGGTCCTGACCCATATAGCCCATAAGAGTTGGCCATGGTAGTCGAACCAGTGTACTGACCATAAGAGGGGGCTGCACTGGAATAGGCGGCGTCCTGGGCGGTGGTGGTGACCACAACTGTGGGATTGCTGATCGTCTCATAATTGGTGGGCATCTTGTGCTCCAGATCGGCCAGCGATGTCTGCCTTGGTCTTCCTGGATGGACTGTCAGGATATCAGCTTGGGGCTGCCCAGGGTATGGGGTGGTCTGGCTGGGGTAGGAGGACACAGCGCTGGGATAGGGTGAGCTGTGGGTGGGGTATGGGGGCTGACCAGGCGGTGCAGGTCCAAAACCCGTATGCCCCGGTTGGGGCTGAGGCTGAGGCTGAGGTGCAGCTGGTAACCCCATGTCTGTCTGGGGGTATGGGGGCTGAGCTTGGGGATAGGTGTGGGAGGGGTAGGAGGTTTGAGACTGGTAAGAAGGTCCAGGTGGTGGGACATGGCTCTGGAGGGGCGTGGGCTGTGGCAGTGCCTGGGACTGAGACACTGTGGGATAGGGAGGCTGGTTGAATGTCGAAGACTGGTACGGCACACTTGATTGCTGCATTGGTGCTGCCGGTTGGCTCTGGGGGTACTGACAGGAGAGGAAGGAGGAGGTGGGCGGGTACGGGGCTGATGTGTTTAGGTCGCTGGTGAACTGACTCAGAGGGGCGGTGCTCGGTCTCGTTGACAGTAGCCCATTGGCCTCATGTGATGCAGCTGCGGCTGCAAAACGTAGGTTATTCAACTCACTGTCAGACATGTAGTCCCTTGTGTCCCCCATACACCTCAGGTAGGCAATATCCCTCCTCTCCCTCTCCTTGACCAGTGTCTCTTTCCTTTGATGGATCCCCAGCTCTAGGTATCTCAGCTTAGCATCAATTTCTTTCTCTTCTTCCTCCAGTTCAGCTTGCTGCTTTCTAAGCTTGGTTGACTCTTGCTCCACGGCCTTCAGCTCGTGGGTGAGGTCTTTGAGGAGGCTGGCTTTGGCAGCCAACCCAGACCTGGAGGTGGGCTTGAGGCTGGGCACGGAGGGCAGGTAGACCTGTTGGAGGGCGGGTGCCATCATGGGCAGGTGAGCTGATGTGGTAGTCTCGTCTGGAGGAGGGCTAGGCAGGGTTCGCTTGACCTTGCGGAGCAGTGAGCTCTGCTGTAGAGCTGCCAGCTGGAGAGAGAGAGAGAGAGAGAGAGAGAGAGGGGTTGGGTGGGGGAGGGGGAGAGATAGGGAGGGAGGGAGGGTGGGAGGATGGGAGAGCAGGACAATATGGAGAGACAAAGAAGCATGCAAAGAAAGGGATAGGAGAGGCAAAATAGCAGAACGGGGGAGTGTGGAAAACATCATCGTGATAGGATGGTGAGCCAGGTAAATGAAGAGAGATGGGACATTTGTAGAAACCAAATGTGAATGTGAGATGGACAGGGGTGTGGGAGGGAAAGAGACAAACGTGGCAGATGAAGAAAGGTGACCCGATTAAGGAGAGAAAAAGTCGAGAAGAAGAATAAAGAACACATATAGGGATGAGAGGAAAAGTGGTAAAGAGTGATGTAGGTGAAAGAGAAAATTAAAAAGAAAAAGAGTAGATGGAAGAAGTAGATCCATAGAGAGGGATCACAGTGGGAGGAGAAAGTTGAAGGAGGTGGAAGGACAGATGTTGTGGCCAACAGACGAATAGACCAGGAGGAAGAGGAGGGAGGAAAACTCAAAAAAGATAAAAAAGGTCAAGGAACATAAGAAACAAGGAGAGGACGCAACGAAAGGGATATAAAGGGAAGACAAAGGAGACACATATAGACACAGAGACAAAGACAACAGGGAACAAGAGTGCAGTTTGTATTAGAGGACAAAGAACTTACATCTTTTGGAAACATTTTGCTTGGTTGTTGCTCTAAGAATTCTGTGATTTAACAAGGCCCCATATTATGTAATACAAGAGACGTAGTAAATGTTTTATTTTATTCCAAACGTTATTGTTTTGAAATAATGACCACAAAACAATTATCTTTAAAAGGATGTGTTCAATGCAGACCATCAATGAGATGGTCTGGACATTTGGGTGTTTGTCCTCTTCACACTGAGTGGGACTATATGGTATTTTTTATAAAAGCTTAGCTAAACTAATTGTGGTAACAAATTGTCTTGCAACTGTCAAGAAATAAATCCTTTCAGTTATGGATTTGGAGGTTGGCAGCATGAATTTATGGTCAGTATATACCACCTGCTTTTGAGCGGTATGGCCCTAAACCCTACTACCATCATTGATCTCTACCAGAAGTAAAATTAAGAGGCAGAAAAATGTCCTAGCTACTTAGCTTAGTATCAAATTGGGTTAGTTTGTGGGCGAGATGTTGAACACATTTCTTCATCCAAGGTTTCTATAATAACGGCCCACAATATCTCAAGAGAGCTCAACAGGGGGTCTCACTTTGATTCTCACTTTCATGGCAGCTACTGTTTCATAAGAGTGGGTGTCACTTGTTATAAATTTGGGATGGAGTACACTCAATAAGGTCTTAATATAAATCTAAAGTCTGTATGCCCTAAAGAATGTAGAAAACAAAACAATAGAAACATCTGAAAAATCCACAGTAAATGGAATTAGTCATCATAGCATTCCCATAAAACATTAATAGCACTAACAAAATAAAAACAGCGGCAAAGTAGAATGAAAGTAATGATTTCAATCAAAGTGACATAGAGGCCATTTAGTATTGATGCCTTTGGCAAGTTTTGACCCCACTGAACAACATTAAAGAGAGTCAAACTATTGACTACAGCGAAGGTAATGATTGTGTGAACTTGTGCTGGGGCCCTCCCCGTTTATTAATATATAATCTAATAAACTGGTTTTAATTACGTTAATGATGTTTCTATATTGGTTTATCAATTGTATGTTGTTGATTTTGTTACGTGATTTACTGCAGTAAGCCCTGGACATCTGACCTCTCTTGGACTGTGGCATTAGGCAGCATTATTAGCATGAATAAATGGAAAGAAAGCAAAACATCCACTATATTTGGTAGTTAGGGAGATGCATAATCAGTGGTAGTTGTGTAGTTGTGATGATGATGGTTGTGAGTGCTTTTTTACTGCAAACTTGAAGACCTTCTTTTTGCCATTAGGTTTAGTGATGTGAAGCTCTATAACCAATAAAGGACCACGAAAGCTGAAATATAAATAATGTTTTGCACTACACTTTAATTGAATGCTAGTCTGTAGAGGTGCTTTTTAACTGAACAACTTTTTAGCATGAAGTTTGACCACTGATTTGCCGTCTGTTTTATAAGGAACAAATTGCCGATACGGAAAAAGACTTTTGCTCTTTCTTGCTGATAACATGACCTCTCCACTGTTTAGATATCTTCTCTAGACTGTGCCCCGAATCGATTTTGATTGGTTCAGTCTCTTAACTCTATATTTCTTTTTCGTGCTTATGTGTGTCAGCATGGTTTGATTGACTTTACCTGGCTCTGGAGCACTTGTTGTTGGTAGAGGGACAGCCTAGCTTTGGTGTGTTCGTCTGTGGTGGGGCTGAGAGGCTTGGGGTCTGACATGGACCTCTGGGTGCTCTTAATTGGCCGGGGCACAGAAGGGTGTCTCTGGGGGACTCTGCTGTGTAGGACTTCTGCTGAGGTGTGACATGGGCTTTGTTCAGCCTCTCACTGGACAGAGAAGTCTCCAGCAGGCGGTGAGGGGACACCGGGGAGACGGGAGAGTAGAGGACTTGTGGGGATTTGGGAGCTGTCTGCTGCTGCCGGATGATGCTGGAGATAGACTCGTTGTGGAGGTGGTTGTGAGGCTGGTAGTTGATGTCGAGCGGATCGGGGCGGCGGCGCTCAAACTTGGCTGCGTTTGCTGCAATGTGCTGCTGCTGGCGCTGCTGGGTCAGGAGGTCGGCAGAACCGGATTGTTGCGTTCCAGTACTGGTAGAGGAAGAATATGGACTCACTGTGGTTGGCACGCTGAGCTGGGGAGCTACAACACCCTGTGACTGGGCTTCTGGGTCGGTCTGGCATGCTAGAGACTGTCCTTTTTGGGTCCGCTCAGGTCCGGAGATGTAGTGCACAATCTCTACTTTATTCGGGTCTGGTACTGTCACATGGATTGCTGGGGAGACTCTTCCCAAGTGCTCCACTTCCGTCTGGCAAGACATCTCCCTGATGGTCTGGACGGCAATACTGGAGGACACCATCTTGGGAGTTTCGTTCTTGGAGTCAGAACCCGTGGTGGATGTGCCGGCAGTGCTGGTGCCAGTGTTACTGGACTCGGCGTGCCGGGAGAAACGGGAACGTCTTCGTCGGACTGGTTGCTCGTTCTCAGCCTTGTCCTCGTCGTCATCTGTCTGGACTGAGCAGTCAACACTACGACCACGCCTTCTGGTCCGATGACGCATCATGTACCTGTTGACGGGGAGAAGAGAGGGAAAAGAATAAGGAAAGACACAATGATGCGATGTTCTACCCCATTTTCCAATCATTGATGTCACCTTTTATATTACCTTTTTGTGTTGCACAAGGCTTTACGTCTTTGAAACTCTCAGAAAAGTGTCATTTTTATTCTGTATTAAAATGTTTACAAATCTTCATCTCAGCTTGTGTCTTTTCTTATAGTTAAAGAAAGATGTGAACAGGAAGACTATCAATGTAATCCTTGCCTAATACACACACACACACACACACACACACACACACACACACACACACACACACACACACACACACACACACACACACACACACACACACACACACACACACACAAATATACACCCACATCCACTCACACCCACTAAACACACACACTCATCTCTACCTCTCCTCTCCGTCTTCATCGTCTGTCTGCACAGAGCTGTCCACGATCCTGCGGGGGGATCCGTAAAACACCACGCCGTCGTCTAAGCTGTCCCTGCTCAGTCTGGTCATGGAGCTGTGTTTCCTCATGTTGCTCCTGGTTTCCGTGTGCTCCTGCTGGCTCCTCAGACACATCTCTGACGAGGAGTTGGGCAGAGAGCGGGAGCCGATCTGAGAGTCGATGGGCTGTCCGTTCGCATCAAGCTGAAGAAAAATGGTATATTTAAAGGTTGTTGGTTGTCACCCATCATTGATTCAAATGAGACTGAAAAAGCTTTGCATATTGCAGTTCATATTACAATCATAGAGGTCCACCAAAAACACACATGCAAACATTATGAGTTAAAAGTCAATTCAGTTACAACAGTTACAGTGATGCACAATTTACTTTACAGGCGTGAGGTTTTCTTTGCCAACCCAGTTGATTCACTAGTTGTCAGAATATGTGTTCGTGGATTAATTAACCATTTGATCGATTATGATTCAGAAAATATTATGTAGAAAAAATGGAAGTATCAGGTAGGTAAGACCATGTGTAGGCAGGAGTTTCAGACAGGCCAAAATGTATTAGTGAGAGCTTCTTGAAATATGCTACTGATGCATTCAACATGTATGTTGTCACATTGCCTATATGCACCTGCCAGTGTTCCTCAACCCTCTCACCTGTATGCTCTGAGCTGCAGCTGTTTTCTGTCTCTTCTGCTCTACAAGCTGCTGCTGGAGCTGATGCTGTAGAGACTGAATCTGGTCTAGCTGTGACTTCTGCTGTGCCAACTGCTCCCTCTGGATAACAAGTTGCTTCTCGCGTTCGTGTTGCTGCTGCTGTAGGACCTAAAATATTTTTGGGTGGAAAGGGGAATTGAAAGAAGCACAAATCGGTAAAAACACAGAGTAAAAACAAGACAAGAGAAGTATTAAAAAGCGTAGCACAAAAGAGAGATGAGGTTGGACAGATTGAGAGGAAATCAAACAAAAAATAAATAAATTATGAAAAAGGGACATAATGGAAAAAAAGTTGAGAAAGACAGAGAGACAGTAAAGACAGTAGAGGAAAAGGCACATTTGGTTGTATAAAAGATGATCATAGACTCCTGACACTATATGTGACATGGAGTTATTCTTCTGCTGATGGATTAGTTGTAAAAATGGTTCCAAGTTAGTCAAACATCGATACATAGCAAAACAAGGAATGGAAGCGCAACATAAATGATGTGCAGCATGTAGTGGTCATTGCTGTTGCCAGTCATATAATGCTCATAAGAAAATATGTAATGCATTTTCTTTGTTGCATAAATGACAAGCTAGTGCAAATAAGGAGTTAGGGTTTCTGCTTTTACTGCGGGTTATGAGATGCATATTAAACATTCCATCTCTAGTTCATTCTCATTAAGTAAGGCTTTCAAACCTGTTTAACTGAGTTAACTTGAAAGATTTTCAACTGCTTGTTCTATCAAAAAAGAAGAAAATCGTCATGTTAGCCCTTCTGTTAGCCGTTAAAACATCTGAACAAGGTTATTAGGAGCTGAAAAGTGGTATAATCAAATCTGTACTTGCTATTGATTATCAGATGAATACAACATAACAGGACCCATTTTGCTTTTGAGTATAAATCAGACCATCAAATGGCCAACATCTGAGCATCATCAGTTTCTATTCCACTTACATACTGCAGGCATATTCATGCACACTTCATAAAGACGAAATATCCAATTAAGTGAACAACATAGCATGCAGATTCTACAACTATATTTGTATATTTGTAAGGCTGACTTTCTTGCAAACATTTCCTTGAACAAAAATATCCCATCAATCATTAAATTAAATAGCGTTTCTTTTTTTAACAATGACAGAATTTTAACACCATTTTCTGTAGAGATATTTAATGGTCTTACTGTCACAGTGTTTTACATATACTTTGTACAGGGAATTCATGCATATACTGTACTGTATATATAAGTTATTTCCTTATTTATTTATTTAATTATTTCAGGGAATGATGTACTGTATCTTGCAAGTCAATTAAGTAGTTGCACATCAAAGATGCAACATTGAATGAACAAAACAATTTAACTAATATAAAAGGATATTAACGCAATAAGATGCACCACAAATAACACCACCACAAAACCAACAAAACACAAACCAATATCCATAGCAAAACCAACAATCACAAAACATCAAACAAGACATAAAACTCTCCATTCTGCCTCCTGTTTCTCCCCTCTACCTGGTCCTTGATGTTCTGCAGCTCATGTAATTCTCTCTGCACAAGCATCTGCTCCTTCTCCCTGTGTAGCTTTAGCTCTATCCTTTCTCGTTCCAGCTCCTCTTGCAGGCGCAGTTGCCGGAGTTTCTCAAGCTCCACACGCTCCCTTTCCATCTGCAAAAGCTGCTCCTGCTGCCGATGCAGCCTCTCTGCCTCGGTTTCACCCTCCTTGTGTATGGCACCTGGAGGGGGGAAGGGAGGAAGACCCCCTGAAAGGGGTAAGCCACTAGTGGGGACAGAGGGACCGACTGGTGGTTGGCCGTAGCCCTGATTGTGTGAAGGAGTTGAGGGTGGGTAGGCATGGGCTGCTGGAGGAGGCTGTTGTGGCTGCTGAGCAGATGCCTGTTGCTGCTGTTGCTGTTGCTGTTGCTGTGCTGTTGTTGTTGTTGTTGTTGTTGTTGTTGTTGTTGTTGACTGTTCAGGTGGGCCTGGGACAGGTTTATCGGCTGCTGCTGTGGCTCCATTGGTATGGCAACTGTTCCTTGTACTGAGCTGACCTCCGCTGATGAGGATGCACTTTTGCCGAGGTAAACTGGTTCATCCTGGACTGTCGGACCAGTAGTCCCAATGGAACCAGACACTGGGGCACCTACTGGTGCTGAAGTTGTCGCTGCACCAGCAGAAGTGGCAGTGGTTGATGTTGTTTGGAGAAGACCTGGTGCTGGGTAACGGAGTGGAGCTTGCCCAGTTAAGGGTATTCTTGGGCTCATTGGTAGTCTGCTAAGACTGGATAGGGGCACAGGTGTCATGTTGGCAGAAGGGTATGGCTTGTAGACCCCCTCAGTAGTGGGCGAAGAACAGAGGCAGGCTGTGTTGTGATGGGAAGTGTAGAAGCAATGGGGGTCTGAATGGTGGAGTAGATCATCCCATCAGCGGACCTAATAGCAGCAGGGTACATGGCTCTGAGACTGGCCTGCCTGGCATTGATAAGGTTGGTTAGCGCTTGACTATGGGAGATTGGCTTCCCATCTAGTCCAAAAAGCAGGGTCTGTCTCATGCCAAGACCTGCTGCAAGTCTTGAAGCCCCAGGCCCTGTTCCTCTCCCCAAACTACCAAACTGCATCAAGTCTGGGTTGCTTCCATATCGTTCTATGGAATTGAGAGCTGCACACATCCGGCTGATCTCCCTGGCAGTCGTAGCACTGTACTGAGCCAAGTTAGCTTCTTGGAAGCTAGCAATGTCCCGAGGAGAGTAGCCATAGTCTGAACTGATGTTGGACAAGGAATTATATCTCCTTATAGGCAGGGTTTGGGAGGCTATGTCTCCTCCATGCCGTAAATCTGTATAAGAGCCATACTGCATCCCCATAAATCCTCCATAACCCTGTTTCATTGCAGTTAAATCTACGGCAAGTTCTCCTGTGCCTTGGAGGTGTGGTTCTAGTTTGGAATGGTAGGACTGTAGGCCAGCTTCAGCTAGGTTTGTATCAGACATTGAAGGCTGGAGCCTACCAGGGAAAGGTAATGTATAGGCCTTACGTTCATCCATTTGATATTCATGGTACCCTTCAGGTAGTCTTTCTTGGTCAGACTCATAGGTGAGAGGAGGGGCAGATGGAGGCCTTATGCCCTCTTTCTCACCACCGACACAGCTTCCACCAAATGGAAGTCGGTAAACAACATCACAGCAAGCTGGTTGGTTTTCGGGTTTAATTTGGCCTCCTGTCAGGTCCATAGCATCCTGTCCTACTTCTACCTTCACCAGCTGAGTCATTGCCCTGGCCTGCTCTGGCCCTCCATCCATCTGTACTACCATGCTATGTGGTGATTTACCTCCTGATATCAAACCAGGAGGACTGGGCTTCCCTTTCAGCTCAACAGGACCAGTGCCATACAGCTCAGGGTTAATGACTGGTGATACAGCACTGACCACTGCTGAGGCAGCGCTAGACTGACTGACTAGCATGTCTTTTTTCAGTAAAGGTGCGATCTGGCCAGTAAGGCTGTACCTGGCCAAAGCAGATGCCTGTTGTTGCTGATGTTGCATCTGATGGTGCTGCTGCAACTGGTGTTCAAGGAGCTGTTGTTGCTTCTGCAGCTTTTCTTGCTGTATTTGTAGCTCTCTCTGTTGGATACTGAGGTCTTCCAGTTTGGCATCAATTTTTGGTATTGTTGGGTCAGTTGGAGGTGAAGTTGGTTGCTTGTTTTGGGAAAGACACACAGCCGAACCCATGCCTTGACCCAAATCCACTTGGTTTTGATGGGGATCACCATAGATTGTAGGCTGTTTGGGCTGGGTCATGAACATGGAAGCAGCCACTGTGACACTCACAGTGGTTGGTGTGATGATCTCCTGGGTGTTCAGGTTCATAATTAGTGGCTGTACAATCGTTGAATGTCTGCTACCTTCTGATCCACCATGGTATTTCCTGCTTTCAGTGGCCAAGGAGGTGAGATCCATTCCCTGGTCAGTCATGATAATAGGAGCTTGTTTGCTTGCTGTTCTGAGGTCAACGACACTTCCACCTTGGATCATATGGCCCTGCTCTACCCTAGAAGTACCTGGGACTGTAGATATTCGACAGAGGGAGATGTTGTCCATTGACATAGACCCTCTGGTGTAAGTGCTGGCTGTGGTGACCATACTTGTTCCCACATTTACTTTCTCCACTCTTTGTGTTTGATAGAAGCTATGTGTAGGAGTATGTTGGTAGGGTGGCGTGTCTGGAGGGCTGCCACATGGGGAGTAATTGTCAAATGTTGATTGGCGGCTAAATCGTGTAGGCGATGACAGGGGAGAAGTAGCAGTGTTGACTGTCATTGGTCGAGCTGGGCTCGGAGGTGGGGAGTATGGGACATCCTGGGAAGACTGCTGACGATAGAGCCGTGGGGAAACTGACCGATGTGATGTTTGGGTTCCCTGCGCTGTCACTGGAGATGTAGGCCCAGAGATGGCTGACTCTGACATCCGCAATGCTGAATTGAAAGTCTGTGTGGAGAACTCAGCTGTATTCCTTCTGGAAGGTGAACGGGTAGGACTCTGTGGTGGTGGTGATGGAGAAAGAGGAGGACTGGTGCTCCTGTAGTAAGTAGTATACTTTGGAGAGCGTGGCTCAATAATTCTCTCAGTGGAAGATGTTGAGCTGTCTCGCACTTGGACATCCCTGGTCTCCCCTACCCTTCTGGTGATCACTTCTCTTTGACTGTAGGCCTGGGTAATCTCTGCAATTTTGCTGCATACACTTGAGACTGTAGTTGAAGATGTGGCAGGACTTGACGTGTGCCGGCCATATATACCAGACTGAGTAGACGTCATGGTGTGGCTTGTACTAGTCGTAGAAATAGTTACTGCATCTCTGGCATATACTCCATAAGCTGCAATAGTGGTGGCAGCCACCGTTGGAGTTATTCCGTTCTTTCCTGCTTGGCTTTTGATCTTGTCTTTGTGTCCGTCCTTTGCAGAGAAGTGCTGTGTTACTCTGACATCAGGAATCCGTCCTCCAGTCTCAGCAAAGGAGACAGGAGCTGAGATCTGGGTGGGGCTGGTCCCTGGAGTGAGTAGAGCATTGCTCTGCTCCAGTAGCTTAGCAAAGGCTGAGCCTGTGTCTAGGAGCTGTTTGTCTGAGTAGGAGCTCTCAATCTCAATCTCTACTTGCTCATCAGTGGCCTGCTGCATCTTGGTGATGTTCTGAGATGTTTGTCGTATCTCCTCGTAAATATCTGTTTCTGTCTCTACTGCCTCATTATCATATCCTGCTTGATCTTGTTCAAATTCATCCTCGTCATCATAACCTTGTCCATTAACATCCTCCTCGTAGTACTGCCCATGTCTTCCATGTTGCTGCTGTTGCTGCTGTTGTTTCTGAAGCATCTCTGCCTTCCTCATCATCTCCTCATAAACCTCCTCAGCGCTCTTCAGCGGTTTGGAAGTTGAAGATGGAGCTGTGGTGGTTGTTGTAGTTGATGATTTCTCTATTGGCGAGTAGAGAGACATAAAGGTAGGCAGGTTGTATTCACTGCCTGACTTGTAAAGTTTGGACTCGTATCCCTCAGCCTCTGAGTCCAGACTCTGAGGGGAATATTCAGAAGCAGAAGAACGATGGAGCTCTTCCATTTCTGCAGCTTGTCTCAGCTCTTCTGTTGGAGAAGCATCTTCAATGGGTGAGAGATTGCTAGGTGGTGTCTTGGACCTCTCCCTGCGCCTCTGAGCCCTTAACTCCTCCTTATCCCTCTTGGTCTTACGTGCTGTGCTCCTTATTCTCTGTTGTTCCACCTCCCTCATCTTCTCCTGCTCTCTCAGAAGTTCCTCTTCCTCCCTCAGCTCATCCTCTTCTGAAGAGTCTTCAATGGTGGGAAGGAGAGGGCCATGGGAGCGGTGGCGTGCTTTCCTCTGTTGCTTGGCCTCTTCCAGCCTTTGCCTCCTGCTGGGGCTACTGTCACTGTCCTCCTCCATTGATGAGATCGAAGTAGGTGACTGGCCTGAGCCATATGAGGACGAAGTTGCTGGCAGAGTGGAGGAGTAGTCACCTCGAGAACGCTCCTCTGGAGATCCTGTTAGGCTCTCCATCTCTAACTCTGGTTCCCGATCAAGGCTCAAGTCATTTTCATTGCCCAGCTCCATGTCTCGGCTGTAGCTACTAGTGTTATTGAGTTCAATGGTTTTGAAGCGCCTCAAGCCTCCTTGTGATGCCATCATATCTTCCTCACCCTCCTCCACTGAGCCTTTATAAACATCGGTTGAGCTCTTAGTTTCCTCCTCAAAGCTGCTGGAGTGGTGCTGAAGACGTCTTTTCTCTTTCCCTGAGTCAGAGGTTGTGTGTTTGTGGTGGCTTTTCTTGGGTTTCTGGTAGCCATATCCTTCATCTTCGTCATCTTCCTCTTCCTCCATCTCTTCCTCCTCCTCCTCCTCCTCAATATCTTCATCAGCGCTCATCTCCAATATTTGTCTCCTCATGAACTCCTCATCTGTCATCTCAGTGGGCTCAGCCTCTTTTTCCTTCTTTTTCTTCTCCTTCTTCTCCTCCTTCCCTTCCTTCCGCTTACCCTCCCAGTCTCCTGCATCTTCCTCTTCCTCTAGTATATCTTCTAGTTCCTCATCAGAGTCGTATGAATCTGGTGGGATTGACAAGGAGCGTGGGCGCTGCTTCCCTCTGTCATCCAAGTCTCTGTCTCTGTGCTTCCTCCCCCTTCGGTCACCCTTATCTTCAGAAAGGCTCTTCTCCAGCAAAGGCCTCATGGAGCTTTCTAGCTTGGTGATTTCAGAAGGGCTTGGTGGGGAACCTCGCCCACTGATCCCCCTCTCACTCAGTTTCATCTCCTCCTCTTGGATTAGACCTGTGATTTCACTGTGGGAGCTGGAGATGCCATCAGAGGAGTAGCCGGTGTCACTGAGGCTCTGAGGGCTGCGTGACAAGTCATGGGTGCTGTTGTTTTTAGTATCCTAAAGAGGGAAGAAGGAAACAAGAAAGTATTAGAGTTGGGGATATTAGGGTTTTTAATTTAAGTAACAATTTTGGCAAAGTGTGAGAAGGTTTTGATTCTGGATAAGCACATTGGTATGTATACAATTTAGGCCCACATATATTTAGATTCTGATTTATGGATATAAAATGAATGGTTACTGTCTAATTCAAAAATGTATCTGCAGATGTAATATTTATTTTAGTGATAAATCTCATCATTGCCTGTTTAATATGGAAAATAGATTTATCGATTTAAAGACAGACAAAAAGATATTTCCATGGTGTTACGTTTTTCAAATATGTCATCATTCTGCTTTATAAAAACTTTAGTCCTCAGCTTTTTATAAAAAGGAGGATTAGCAACCAAGTAATGAAGTGTTATATTTATATACTTATAAGAATGCATGAAAATAGGATTCTCTTCATAGGTTTTAAAGTTTGCAGGGCTATAAAAAGCATCTCTTGCTATACAGTTGTATAGCACTATAAATTGTATTCAGGGAATTCCATTGAGAAGTCTTAGCTTAAAAATATTTAAGTGCAAAACAGTATTCAGTAACAACTGATTTGGTTCCTATTAAACCTAAATTCCTATTACAGAAATCACAATTTTTAAACAAGAGTTGTTCATTAGAATATATGAGAAAATCTCAGTTTTGTGATGATGAGCGATTGTGAAGTTATCATGACTGGAACATAAAATCTATTCAAAACCCGTTCATCAATGGCTCTGCCTCAGATGTCTGTTAATAACATGCCAAATCATAATCTCAAAGGGACTAACCTGGTGAATGAAAGGCAGATGGAGGACAGAATACAAAATAGATAAAAACAAACTATGGAAATGTGTTTCTAGAAAACACCCTACGATGGTTACAATACTTCAGAGGATGGTTTACTTTAAGTTCTCTGCACTTTAAATTCATAGCAGCTCCCTAGATGAGGGAGGTCTGCTTTGCTTTTGAAAAGGCCCAAAGCAGCCAATCTTTATAAATATTTCAGCAGGAGCGATAGCTGGCGCTGAATAAGAAAAGGCATTATATCACTCCCTCTGTGTTTCTCTCTGACTCTCAAGCCCCCTTCCCAAGGTAGTCAACACTGCTACTTGCAGCCTCAGCATTCTGTGTGGAAGAAATTAGTGACATGCTTTCCAAACAGCCACGGACGTCCAACACTATAGGAGAAAGTAACTGGTTCAACTTAAAGTTTTAATAAACAAGGCTCCATAGAAAATCTAGTAGTGTCATAACATAACTGTATTTTGTGACGGTAATTACACAGTGTTTTGCACAGGTCATTGTCATCTTCACTTTGTTGTATAATAAAGGAAAACTGTGTTATGGGATCACCAAACTGAATAGACATATAATTCACATGAAATGATATGGCCATATTTATACATAGAGACATTTTCTACAAGAAGTGCAAGAAAAAAAAAGCTTAAACCAGTTCAAGAGTTGACTCTAAATGATTAGGGAAGCCAGAAATGCTACAGAGAAGTACACAAGCACAGGAACAAATGTTTTCATTTGTCAGCTTAGATCATTTAAATAGAGCACGCCAAAAACTCACTGGGCAAATACAATAAATGTGGAAATGTGTTTCCTAAAATGGTGATGTAATTAAACCCCCAACCTTCACATTCCATTGTTAATACATAAAGGATCTCTGTGACACTTTAAACCTTGAGGCATCCCACTTGTCACTGTAATTATGAATAAAATGTCTCGATCTAAAAAACTGGGTTAAATGTTACTGAAAATAAAGGAAACAAACAAAGTCATATAAGCAGTAGCACATTGTATTGCAACTGTGTTTTGCTTTCCATTTCAACTTAAGAAGACAACAACTTTAAAGTATTTTATGGATCAATGACCAGTTACGAAATTGTACTACATTTATATGAGCATGCAGTATCTCAGAAATATGCAGAAGATCTAAAATATTCCTAAGAAAATAATTTGTGCTGAAAACATACACTTCAAATAAACTGGTACTTTCTTACTTAGGACATACTTTTTTTACTTTACAGGGAGAAAACAGAGTCCAGCAAGACGTCTTTTAAAAGAGTTCTCATAACCAATAAGTTTGGCTTGGTGCTGCATTTACTCACTGTGTTATTTAGCCCACTTAATGCCAAACTAACGTAATCTCACCGATCTATTTAAAGTGACCTTTATGATTCTTTACAAGTGCTCATCTTGGAGCATAAGTCATCCCAAATATGTCATATAGGCTATATTAACAGTAGCATGAATGACCTCAAGATGCCACCTTCATTAATTTACTTACATCTGGATTCTAAACACAGCAGTCAAAACCTTGAAGGGAACGTTGGAGGAAATCTAATGTAGCAACAGGCAGCTGGTCGATGGAAGGATCCATGGTGTAAACACTTAATATCCATCTCTCAGTCGTCAGACAACACAAACTTCTGAAGTCCACTGGTCACATGGTTCATTTATCACATGCATTACTTTTGTTTAAATCCTGAGTCTGTGTTTTTAGAGAGCAGAGACCTGCAGTTTGTCCATCCTCCTGCTAAGCCTTAGCTTGGTTTCAGACCACCAAATCTTAGACCACAGTTTGATTTAGCAATTCAAACTGGTGTTGTGCTCACTGATGGCTGTTTCCACCAGTTGGAGAAACAACTGACCAGTCAGAGCTTAGTGGAATTAAGAATGGGGATGTCATCGCTTCAAAGCAAGCTACTTTGCTACATTCATGAAAAATAGCAACAGAAACATGGCAGGAAGCATGGATGAGAGTGACACAGCTGTTACAGAAATAACAACAGTAAACTGCTCCTAGCAACTGCTAGCTCGGCCTCTGTGTCAACTAAAAATATTTTTTCCAACTACAACTCCCATGAGACCTTGAAAGCGTCCCAAATGCTTACAAAAAATGTAAGCGTTTCTCCTTGATTTACAAAGTGTTCACATTTGACGATCCAGTGTACTAGAATAATTGTAATCATCTTAGATTTTTTCAGCTTTTCAGAAACAATGAGAGAAACTGTCCAGCAGAAAGCTTGTTGGGTTGGAGAAGCTAGGGGACCAGAGGCTAGCTAATGTGGGAAGAGGAGCCTGACTTCGGCTCTTTGAACTCTAAAGAAAGCCATCTGGTTAGGTCCTGCCTTTGCCCAGCTGCCTGCAACAGTGCTGACAAAACGAAACTGTTCCCTGTTTACTTTCTCCCTGTTACCATTGACTATTTCCTCATTTTTGGCTGTGAGGAATGTGAGGTTATTGGAGGTCCAACATCGGCAAATCCTGTAGACTCCATTTAGCTCATTAAGGTTGATGAAAAAATGTATGAATATGAAGCAGGTCCACTATGAGACAGCCATGCATACTCACATAACTTAACCTGCATACATGCTCTAAAGGTTAAAAAGGTCACGCAACAATAGCCATTTTTGGTACATAGGCCTGTATGTTGCACTATGGTTCCCGAAGAATAAAAGTTTATTTTTCAACTATTCATTTGGTTCACTTTTCTCAAGCCGTATTAACATTTTACCATCAGTGTCAACTTTTGGTCCTTTACCATAGCTTAACATACAGAGTAGTATACCGGACTAAAGCAATGTTACAGAAAGAAGTCAGACTTACGTCATAGTGCCTGGACTTCTTCATTTCCTTGATGGGTGTGATCTGCTCTCCTTTCCTCTGGGAGGATTTGGCGTCTTTGGCAGTTTGGTTCTCAGGCTCGGTTTTGGGTTTCTCCTCAGCGGGCTTTGGCTGTTTCTGGGTCTCTGTGGTAGATCCTGGTGCCGTAGCTGGTGTCGTGGTCTTGGAGTCGGTCGGTTGTTTGGCAGCATTGGGCGCAAACGGTCCAGTACCACCAGTTCCCGCCTGCGCTTTCTGCGTCTGGGGCTGGGCTGGCCTGGGCCCCTGCTGATTGGCGGGTTTGTGGAGAGGGCTTTGCTGACTGGCTGGCACCTGGTGACGGGGCGAGCCCATTGGCTGGTGCTTGGGAGACGGATGAGGAACAGGAAGTGGAGGATCGTCGAGACCACCTCCGGACAGCAGCCGCTGGGTCTGGCAGTTGAGACATAACCACTCCTTTTTCTAAAACACAGAAGAAGAAAAAAATAGAATAGAACATCAGCTTATTTTTCACAAAAGTACAGAAATGTTTTTATTGCATTATATCTATAAAATGGCAACAGCAAACAGTAAGGACTGCAACACCGGGCAGCTCCAAAGTAAGCCTGTGTTTTGTACGTGTGACTTAAATGCCATTTAACCTCCTGTCCTTCATCAACTACTCCTCTACTGAAATGATGTGTTGTCATTCTGCTTCTCATGTTAAATAAGATTGACGGATTAATGCACTGATTAATATTCCTAACGTTGAATATGTCCATCCCACTTAGACAGTAGACTGCAGAGACAGCGGCACACACACACACACACACACACACACACACACACACACACACACACACACACACACACACACACACACACACACACACACACACACACACACACACATAACTGAATAAACTGTACACACTTTGGTAATCTTATTTCCAGACAGAACTGTCACAGCTGCAGCGGGCTAAGTTAAGATGACGTACGTTTCGAAAAGGCCAAGTCACAGTGACAGTTACACCCTATTTCCACTGCATCGGATCCACTCACTTGTTGCAGTGTGAGACTGACTGATGCAAAATTAGACACACACACACACACACACACACACACACACACACACACACACACACACACACACACACACACACACACACACACACACACACACACACACACACACACACACACACACACACGATGTATCTTTCGCCTCTACTCTAACTTGTTTCCCATTAGCTGGTGTGCACGCATTGTTGGCTCGTACTTTCTAGAATAAAACAAACAAACAATAGAAGCAGAAGAGAACTGACGTAACGGGAGCATCGACAGCAACAATGGCTAAAAGACTAAATAAATGTCACTGTCCAGCCTACTGTGTTTGATTGACAGGTGATCTCTACAAAGGACAAAAAGAAAAGCTACAGGAGTGGCAGTTTAAATGAAGATACAATTCCTTAAAAACGAGGAGCTCTAATTTTGTTGATCTCATATGTATTATTCCATACTCATTAATACTGCAGTATCTCTACAGTAAACACCTTCTGTGTCCCCTCTCTCTCTGTCTATCCTGGAGAGGAACTGAAGTTGTTTTGGACCAAACATCGGCTATATTACTCATGCAATAAATAACTAACAGATGCAGCCCTCCCTACCGAACACTTATCTCCCGTCTCTCTTCTTTTCCACCCACTCATCAAATCCTCTCCACACAAAACTCACCAATCCTCTCCCTAACTCCCCTCCTCTCCCCCCCTCTGTCTTTTCTATCGCCTCTCTTTTTATCTACCCCCTGCATCTCTCTCTTTCTCCGAATCCCTTTGGGACTTGGGTTATTAAGTGTCATGCAAGAGACTCTTAACGGCGCTTTGGATTGAGTGCTAGTACTTTTAGCCACCGTTATGTACCACCAGGGAATTCATTGTTCAGTAAAACATCTGCATGCATATAAAACTATATCAACCCTGTTCTGCATCACTCTCTAACGAGGCCTCTTTTCAAGACTGCCCAACGTTTTAATGAAACATACATGTTCACTCATTGCCTTATCCATTCATCATTCAGTAGAAAGGGGAAGGACACAGGTACACAAGTGATAACAATCAATAATAATGATGTTTCTTTTCTCATTTATTTGACTATGATCAAATGAATACAAAACTAAAAGCTTCTCCCCAGAAAGATGTTTAATTTTACTTCGACACGCAGGGCTATTTTCTGCTCCTCTCTTTAAAGCCATCGCTAAAACCAAACATGCCTTTCAACGTCTTATTCCAAATGATCTCAGCATCACACATTTAAACAGTCACCTTCAAAAGTGGAACAAACAACGGATTAGAGTGTCAAAACATTTTAGCAAATCTGATCTGCAGACCAGACTTCATTTGAGTGTGCTGGTCTTTTTAAGAATGATAGGAAAAAAAAGTAACAACCATTTGAGAAGCTGGAAGCAGCAAATGTCTGGCATGTTTCAACACTAATATCAAGTGGATAATATTGAAAGGAATGGATATCTAATTGATTATCCAGGTGAAATATCACTGAACATCCTGAATATTGTGGCCTTTAAAGACTTTTCTCTGCTCCTGGTTGTATATTAAATGAGGTAGCCGACTGTAAGAGGCTGAGCATGTGAGTGGAACTGTGTGCAGCTATACCTCCAAAGAAGCAGCACTCTGTATGAGCACATTGTGTGTGTGTGTGTGTGTGAGTGTGTGTTTTGTACTGTGCATTACTCTATTCAGTACTCTACTCACTTAGCCAATAGCACAATGAGGCCTTCCCTTATCATACATCACACATTGCAATGGAAAATGTCTCAACTACTCCTTTAGCTATTGTATACTACTGTGTGTGTGTGTGTGTGTGTGTGTGTGTGTGTGTGTGTGTGTGTGTGTGTGTGTGTGTGTGTGTGTGTGTGTGTGTGTGTGTGTGCACCCCCTTTAGCAGCGCACTGTACAGTAGATGCCTTTGACTGTTGAATCATTTTTAAGTGAACTAATTCCTCCTTTTACCAGAGCGAGTACATTGAGTCCTACAGATCAAATCACGTGTGTGTGTGTGTGTGTGTGTGTGTGTGTGTGTGTGTGTGTGTGTGTGTGTGTGTGTGTGTGTGTGTGTGTGTGTGTGTGTGTGTGTGTGTGTGTTGTCCAACAGAGTAGCCCATCGCTTCACCACTTAACCTACATAGCACAAACATTCTGGCCTTTTCTCCTCCCGTCAATAACGTTCACTAAAATGCTCCGTCAGTTTTAATCCTGCATTCAGACTGACTCTCTCTCTCTCTCTCTCTCTCTCTCTCTCTCTCTCTCTCTCTCTCTCTCTCTCTCTCTCTCTTTCTGTCTGAATGCGACGCCTTTCAAACTCTGTTCAGTGTTACATTTTATTGTTCTGTATTGTATTTTGACTTTACCTTCCAGGTCTCTCTCTCTCTGTTTATCAAGAAATTCTTCCTCTCACAGTTTGCATTTCTTCTCGTTTTCTGCTTTTTTAATTTTTTTATAAGAAAGCAATGGATCAATTTTTATTTATCTTCCACTTCTTCCAATTAATTTGATTTATGACAAATGTGTGTCAATAACTCACCACTTCGTTACACCATTAATGAAGGAGACATATTTGACATTGAGGGAAACCTCATCTCCTCTGTAGGGAATGTTTGTGTTGTGGTATTGCCTTATTTTCCCTCTCTGTAGGGAATTCTTTAAATACTTCTACTACTACTACTACTATTACTACTACTACTACTACTACTTTTTACTACTACTCTACTAACTACTACTACTACTACTACTACTACTACTACTACTACTACTACTACTACTACTACTACTACTACAGGATTATGTAGATGTGCTGCTTAAATCCTTATCCACCTTTGGAGAAACCGAGGTTACGCCAAAGAAGGTGCTTCCTCAAGCTGATTTACACAGTTAGTCAGGTAAACCAAAAATATGATAATAATATAATGTGGCACTAGAAGAAATGTCAGTTGGTTTCATTTTCTGGGATCTTTTGTGATAATGCACACAGGTACAGATTTCTACTGTATATTAATAATGGAAAAATCTGATTAGACTCCATGGCAACCACACCAAGCCATGGTACTCCTCCATTTAAAATACAGACTAGAATACTTCTCTTCTGCCAAAGCTTCTCTCAGTTTCACTTCACTTCTAGTGTGACTCCTTCTCTTTCTCTTTATGTGTGTTTCACACATTTGCACCTGCAGTTTCCTTATTCTCTCTTCACTACACGGTCATTAAACTTATATCCTTCCCCTCCCTCTCCTCTCTCTCCACTGTCACCCTCCATCTCCTTTTCTCTCCTTCCAACAGAGCCAGGGCTATTTTTACCCAGAATGCCATTGTTCTGCTCAAGCGCACACTTCCCTAGCACTGGCTGCCACTTTAGGCTGCACTCTACACATACACAAGCACACACACACACACACACACACACACACACACACACACACACACACACACACACACACACACACACACACACACACACACACACACACACACACAGTCACACACACAGTCACACGGTTCACGTCAGTGCAAAATGGAGGAGGCCTGTGTAGCTGAAGGCTTACCAGAAGGATAGAGAGATGACAAGCAGAAGGAGCAAGAGAACAAGGGGTAGAGGAGGAGCCCACTGGGCGGAGGAGAGGAGAAATGGGGAAGTGCGTGGAACCACACGGGCATGTGAGTGCGTGCACGTACACACAGTGATTCAGCTCAGCCTCCAGTAACGTGGCTCCCTGCTGAGTCTGATTTAAGTGGCTTGAAGTGGGAGCAGAGGAGCAGAGGAGATGGACAAAGAGCCATGAGGAGGTGTTGAAGTGGACAGGTGAAGATGATGACGATGATGAAAGTTTCTTATGTACTAAAACATTCTTCTAATATGTTTTGGAGGAAATGTAATTGCTGCCTGGATTATGTCCACTGGCAGTGCTTAGTCTGGTCCACTGGTGCTTAGTCTGGTCCACTGGTGCTACGTTCTTGTACAGCGCAGAAGCCATAGAAAGGTGATTTTGACTCAACGTGTTCAATAGAAAAAAGGTTGATCATTCTTCAGTGGCCATGCAATTGTCCGAAAAACAAATGAATTATGTTGTCAGTTCACGTTTGGCAGATACAGTATGAACATTTGTGAATTTCCAGATACATCTGTTAGAATCCTTTCCTCTTTATGTTGACACTAACCATAATTTGACAGGATGCTGGATTTCCTGGGGGAAAGAGTTGAGCGCAGTGTGTGACAGACTAGAAGTTAACGAGATGTCTTCAAACTGTCTTTATGAAGCCTCCCATTTAAAATGAAAAACAAAAGATTTAGGACTTGACATCAACCATGTAAGAATGAGAGGAGACTGAGTTTTTGCACATATCATTTGTGACTGACTTCCACCTCCTCATGGTTGCTTCCTGGTTTCCTGCCTAATTGCTTATTATTTTTCAACAGTTTTGAACCCAAACGACACCTGAGTGAGTTTTGGTGTCAGGTTTCATCGCTCAGTGCACAGCTTGCATCAGTCACCTGACGTGAGGAGACTCACTTTTACATGACAACAAAGAGCAGATTTCATTTGAACTCACCCACATCAACTTAAATCCTTCTGCTATTTTCTCTATCTTGAGCTTCATCTCAACTTAACATTTTCGTTTCCTCTCTCTACTTTTGTCCATTGAGACACATTTTTAATTTCCGTCCTCTTTGGCTTTCTATTCTTCTCTATTTTCTTCCCCCAATTATCATCTCTCTACCCCTCAGATTTATCTTATGAGCCTTCAGAGGGGTCCAGACCTCTACTTAGGGAACCACTGGACTAACCTGCAGTTTATAAAGTGGATGAAGGAGGCAGCAGCACAATGTTGCTTACACATCGCTGCATTAGTATTAGGAATCTATTATTTAAATGACATTATCTTAGTCACAGAGGCCATTTATTCTGTGAGGACTTTTAATACCTTGAGTAATTTGTTTTACAATGTTGTATTGGTACTTCCACTTAAGTAGAAGATCTTCTCAACATCTGTTGATTGGATTTGAAGAAAGGGAGGAAGAGGGAGCAATATGGACTCGCAACTGCTGTTACAGGATTAAATCTTGGCCTGTGCACACAGACATATGCAGCGACACACGAACATGTATAAAACACAGCACACACATACACACACACATATATAACACACGCGCTCATTGCAGACACACAATTTGTTTGTCCTATGGGAGAACCAGCCAGGGATCTAACTGTAAGAAGCAGAAGTGACATTTGTGAAATTAAAGGCACTAATTCTGTTGATAAGCACACACACACACACACACACACACACACACACACACACACACACACACACACACACACACACACACACACACACACACACACACACACACACACACACACACACACACACACACACACACAATGGTTGGATTTAAGGTGGATGGTTTCATCTAATACCTTTTGCACTGTAAAAAGGAGGAGAGGCAGGGATAAAGAGAATAAGAGGAAGAGAGGAGAGGAGCAGAGGCATTCAAAGCAGGAGGGAAACGTAAAATAAGGAGGAGGTGAAGAATTTAGATTAGAGCAACAACAGCAGTGGAGGAAGTGGAGGATAAAGAAGAGAAATGAAGCTCGAGGACTGGAGAAAGAAGTGAACAAAATAAAAAGGAGAAAAGGGAGGAGAGGAAGAAAAAATGAAGAAGAAAATCAAAGAAAGGGAGGATGTATAGCGGAGGAGAAGGGAGAGACGCTAGGGGATGAAAGATAGAAGGGAAGGAATTATAGGAGTGCAAAACCAGTGAAGGAGTGAATAAGTATGATATAAATTAGAGGTGGAGAGTAAGAAAGGAGTTAGAAGAAGAGGAAAGGAAGCTGAGAAAGAGAGAGGGAGGATGGAGGATGGGAGGAGGGAAGAGAGGACTGACACTAAGATTTGGTTATGTAACCAAAACAGGTTTCATTTCCATTTCACAGATATTCAAAAATCTCCTCTCCTCATTTCATCACCACAATGGAGCCTCTTTAATTAATTAGCCTTGCGGTGAGAGGCAAGAGGAGTGGGCATGAGGATGTATGTGTCTGTTTGTGTTAATGCGTACACATTATGTTTTATTGCCCACATTTTACCGTCACCTCTTTCACTACCTTCCTATTTTCTGTCTCTGGCTGGCTGAGCATCAATTCTTCACAGAGCCGATATAAAACCCAGATGAGGTTGATCTGCCCTCCTCCCTCTGCTCGTACTGCGTGTAGGAGGATCTCAATTGCTACAGTATGTTGTGTATTCATAGCTGCCGTGATGATGAATTCTGACATTAGCCAAAACTACGACTTTAAGCGTCATAATAATAATAATAATAATAATAATAATAATACTTTTCTAGATACCCAAAGACGCTTTACATAGGGCGAAGACAAACAAAAACAAAAAAAATAATATGATGAAAGCGTCAGAGGGACAATTAAAGTCTGCATCAAGTTCAATCATATGCCTAAAATAGCCCGACCACAAAGAAGCAGCAAGTCTGAGTTAGAAGCCAATTAGCTAACTATTAAAACAAAGAGGATGAAAAATGGATCAGCTGATCAGAAGAAAGACCGATTTCAGACTATGTGACTTATAGTTAGTAGCCTCGTGTAGCTAAGAGGAAGTGTAAGTAATTGTATCGTTTTTGATAAATGTGTAGAACTCCAAAAAGAGACATGTTTGAATAGACTGTCATCACAAGAAAAAAACACAAAAATAAAAATAAATAAAAAGCCAACGTATGTTTTAACCTGAAAAATACTTTTAGCGTCTGTGTGAACTATGACTCATCCGCCAGGAACATATGAATGTGTCAAAAAAGTGTGTGACTTGGACACAGGAAACTGCTTTTCTCTGCTTTTAACAGTTTTACTGCCAACATTGGTTTATTGTAACTGTGACTATTAAGGATTGGTATCGTTTGAATTGTATGGATAGTAGAATATTGGTTTGGTTGCTTATCAATACTCTTATGGATTATTTTGATTATTTTGAGAGAAAGACAAATAGTCTTACTTGAGCAGCAATTCAAGAAGTTCCAAAATCTTTAAAATACATTTTCAGCTAAGTGATATAATCTATTCTCATTAGATAAACTCTGTGTGGCATCACTAACGCTACCTGCAGTGGACGAAGATGGAAGGCTACTCGACAAACAATCGAAAACTGTATTTCTACAGATTTTGTGAGGAAATACAGGCACAGAGACAGAGAGATCTCACTCAGTAACTTCTAAAGTACCGATAGCAGAACAGTTAACCTCTTATCCGAACACTAATTTAGAACCGGTTCCTGTTTGAAACCAAGGTTCTTGGGGCATCCCGAGTGACCACGATCTTTAACTGTATAGGACGCAACTCAGAAGAGGGTCATATGATCAATTATTTTAGCAAACATTTTTTAAAGAATTTGGAAGGCACTGACAAACCACGTCTTCTTACTGAGAGGGTCAGAAAATACTGAAACGGGAAGGACTGTTGTAGTGCAGAATCATCTGTCTTTTTTTGAGAGAGGTGGACAGAGACAAAAGAGAAATGAATAAAACTAAGTTAACTGGAAGAAGAGTAAACATTTAACTAATTGAATTCCACACTGATTTATTTATTCACTGCAGATTGCCTTCTACTTTTGGCCCTTGAGCAGCTCCACTGCAGTTAATCGAGGTTAAGTGCCTTGCTCATCACCATTCTGACATTAGCTTTGGAGGAGAGTTTTCCTGCCCTGATTCACTGAGACAGACCCCGGGATTTGAACCAGCGACCTGACTTTGCCGAGCCGGCTTAAGAGCCGGAAGCCTTTGAGGGTTGAGAGACGGAAACAGAGCAGTAGACGCGTCACGGTCTGTTCAGAGTTCGACCCACAAATCTGTCTTGAGAGCTTATTTTAACAGTCTCATTGGGACTGACTGACACACACACACACACACACACACACACACACACACACACACACACACACACACACACACACACACACACACACACACACACACACACACACACAAATGATGAACAGGGAGCAAGAGTACAATCTTAGCAGTGCATACGAGTGTATCCCTAAAAGAGTTTGCATGTGTTTGTGTGAATTTGTGTGTGTGTGTGTGTGTGTGTGTGTGTGTGTGTGTGTGTGTGTGTGTGTGTGTGTGTGTGTGTGTGTGTGTGTGTGTGTGTGTGTGTGTGTGTGTGTGTGTGTGTGTTTGTGTATGGGCTACAGGGATCAGAGGATTTTGACTCCTGCAGTAATAGGATGGCAGCTCTCCAGCAGCAAAACAGGACAGAGCTGCACTGGGGCCGGCTATCACACAATGACTTCAACCACCTTAAATCTGATTCATCATATTGTACATAAAGTTTGTCCTACACTTTAAAACCCACACTTAACAATGATCCATATTACTATGTTTGATGTGAAAGGAGTTGCTGAAAATTACCGCCAACCAACAAAGGTGCAAATTGACAAAGAATGGATGCTAGGGCTGATGGTACTATGAATTACACATCATTAGCCAACGTTATCTGCACCATCGCAAGGTCTGATTCATGAAAGATATTGTGTTAATTAAATTACAGAGTAAGCATGCCCCTAAAGTTTTGCAGCTGAATGTAATTTGTCCTTCATTGTAAGTCTGATTGCAATTATCCATGTGGCAAAGTATGAAGGAGGCCATGCGTGGGTTGTGAGGGGTGAGAGCCTGAGTGCCACTTCCATCGAAACCTCCCAAAGGAAATTAAAAGAAAGGCAAGAAGAAAATGTAAGACCAGGATTTAAGAAAGGATGGTGAGGGACAACATTCTTTTTTATTTGTTTAAATAAAAATCTTATTTTTTTATTTCTCTTTAATTTTCCAAATGTTTTCAATTAATTTTCACTGTCATGTAGGGGAACTTTATTCATTTATTTTTCATGACATTTCATTGCATCCTTTCCTTGCATCCCAAAATAAATGAGTTTGAGTGAACCGCAGCTATAAATGCGCTTCAGTTACCACCAACTCTCTGTGTGGCCATCAGCACTGATCTTTGAATTGGGCTGTTTGAGGCTCATTTGAATAAAAAAGGGGACAATTTTACTCCAAATGTAAGATTATAACCTAATTTAAACATGTTTAAATAACATAGGAGCACCGAGGCGCTATGTGCTTGGCAGTACGGTAATGAGGGCCTTTCCCCCTTTGCTGGTGCTTTAAAAATGACACAATTTATTTTTGTTATATATGTAAAAGCGGTGCAATCCTTTCCTTTTGTGAATTTGCCCCAGTGGGTTTAGGCTTCTTTTGGCTTATTGTTTTGGTTTTGTGGCACATTTTCTATGTGGTTCAATAGTTTTTATCCAATAAGTTCTGATATGTCTGGACAGAAACTCCAGCAGAATGTTAATGTTGCTCTGTGTGGGCAACTGTTTGCCAACATGCTAACCAATAACAACTTTATGCAGATTTTTGAGAGGAAAAGTTTCCAGAGAGACTGTTTGCAGAAATATCCCGTCAGAATAAAATATATACGTTTGCCAATTCTTCTTTTTATTTCTCCAATAGGTTCACTTGAGGCTTTTGGTTTCCAAACACTGAGTGACTTCAGCTGTTTGCTGCTGAGTAACTTTAATAAACGCTGTGCTATATGAAAACTGTATTCAAGCTCGGTTAAGCAACCTCCTCTCTGTGTTCTGGCCTGATAATGTGACTTTTACAATATTTCCAAAACTGCATTTTTATTCTTAAACATCTTAAAGATACAAGCCCTATTTTTCTTGTTTCATCTACAGAGCCTCAACAAAAATGATCTCTTGGGGGACAAAAAAAGTTTACCACGCTGAAGTTCTTGCCTCGCTGTGAGTACCCAGAATTGAACCTCATCCTCGATGGTGGGGGGCTGCTGGGTATTATTAGGATTTAATTGATCTAGCCTTGGTTTTCAGTATGAGACGCTGCAGCCTTTGAAGTGCTGAAGTGTGTACTTTGAAGTGCAGGAGGCAGTCCTGCCTTGGACAGGAGCATTAACGGTGGGGGAGATTGCCGGCTCATCCCTCAGGGTGAAGAAAGAAACATGATCAGACAGATGCTAGAGAGGAAGTTGGAGGGAAAAAATCTTGAGGAAAGTTTAGCCACGAGCTTAGAGCAAAGAGAGGAGAGGAGAGAGAAAGTCTTCCATTGGAGATGAGTGAGGGAGATGGAAGGGGAGGGATCCGCGAGGAGGCTGAGAAATGGAAATAAGCAGAGGTAGGGGGTGGACATGAGAGAAGATGGAGCGTTGCAGGGAGAGAAAAAACATGGAAAACAGAGAGTGATTGCAGAGAACTAAATGAGGGGGTGTTGAGGGTGAAATGAGAGGGAGAGGATAATAAGAACCTCTCTCCGCTCTGGTTTCCTCCTGTTTATTCCAGCACAGAATAAATGACTCAATACAGGCACGATATGAACTTTATATACCCAACAGTTCAATGTTTTATGGACTGAAATTGAATTTACTTATAAACCCGTGGAGTAGAATAAATAAAATACCTGGCAAAGCAAGATCTCCCTTTGCTTACTAGTAAATCCAAGAGCTAAAAAAAAAGGTTGAATAATTTGTGGTGAAGAACGGGAAATGTAGTTTTGTAATTCAACATATCACTATCCGTCAACAATATTTACAATTTTGTAAACCTGAGAATTTCCTCTTTAACCACAATGATCATAACTATACCCAAAATACAAAAAGAAGGCCCAAAGTGGAAAGAAGAAAGCGCTTAGTATTTGATAGTACAGTGAGTTAGCATTTTGCCGCGACTAGACCAGTGCCTGTTTTAGGAAGAAAATAAAAAATACCAGTTCAAAAGTGTCCGAGGCTGTTTAAATTGGGTATTTTATCCTCTGTTATAAGAGGGGTTTGTGCCAGTTTCAGTGGCTGTTGAATGTAAGCGTCACTGTGCATGAAATTAGGGTAGGCCAAGGAGGGCAGAGGGAGCCATGCTCAAAAAATGATTGAACGAAGAGAAAAAGTGATGAAAGTCACTAAAATGGAGGACAGAACAGAGAGGGAGAGGAGGAGGGAGAAAGTAATGGGGCTGGAAAGGCAAAATGAGTGAAAGAGGCAGAGGCAGAGGATAAAGATATAAGTGAATTAGAAGGAGGGAGGAGAGAAGAAAAGAGAGGAGAGAAAAGAGAGGCGGATTCCAAAAATGTACAGTGAATTAGTTCTGCTTCATGAAACTGGCAGTTCTGGCTGAGAATTGCTTAGGGGCAAGGATTTCTATGTGTGTGTTTGTGCGTGTGTGTGTGTGTGTATTTGTATGAATAAGTGTGCACTGGCTTGTTTGTCTACATGTAATTTGTGTGTATGTCAAGTATGCAAATATTATATTGCAAATTTCCCCGCTGCGGGACTAATAAAGGATTATCTTATGTCCGGCTGCCTGGATGTAAGGATGTGTGTGTGTGTGTGTGTGTGTGTGTGTGTGTGTGTGTGTGTGTGTGTGTGTGTGTGTGTGTGTGTGTGTGTGTGTGTGTGTGTGTGTGTGTGTGTGTGTGTGTGTGTGTGTGTGTGTGTGTGTGTGCAAAGAGCATCACTGCCTCCCCAGAACAGAGCTGATGCCGTGTTGACATTTAGACAAAAACACAAGCGCCATCTTTTCAAAGAGCAACTGTGAGAGTGAAGCTCAGAGCACAGAACCGAAAAAGTGTACCTGTCACGTCATGACATGCCATTATATCTTCAACCAATCCTGTCAAGCTACTCAGGCAAAGATTTTTGATGAAAAAAACCCCCACTATTATTATTATTAGAGTAATATTGGCCATAATCAGACACCATGGCTAAGTGTTTGTGTGGACTGTGATGCAGAAGCAATGAATTGAAGCATGAAGTTTCTTCTAATCAGCAGTTTACTACCGACAAGAACATCTTCCATCACGAGAAGAAAACATAAATAGGGAAAATGTTTTGTTTACTGAGGAAATATCACCTGCTTATATACACAAAAAAATGCATAACTAGCTTTTTTTACAATCATATAGTATCCATTATTTCATGGAATATTGTGTTATTGTAATTTTTAGCCACAGTAGTTTTGCCAATGCTGTTGTCATTATCTGGGCTGCACGGTGGTGTAGCCCAGATAATGACTTCACAGCAGGACGGGCCAGGGTTCTACTCCCGGGCTTGACGGACTTTCTCTGTGTGTGGAGTTTGCGTGTTCTCAACGTGTCAGCGGGTGTGCCTCAGGGTTCTTCCTCCCACGGTCCAAAGACATGCAGCTAAGGTTAATTGCTTACTCTAAATTGCCCGTAGGTGTGAATGTGAGTGAGGACGGTCGTCTGTCTATATTGCATGTGTCAGCCCAATATCTGGTGAGATCGACTCCCCCACGACCCCGGAAAGGATAAGCGGTTACATTTGATGGATGGACGTGAGAATAAAAACGAGAATGTACCAATACTATAATAATTGAAGTGAAATATTTCCTCAAATTACCAAAAGGTTGACACTTTTGTAGAGGTCAACCTGGCCCCCGGCAGTAATACAGTATGAACACACACACACACACACACACACACACACACACACACACACACACACACACACACACATGAAGAGTGTGTAAAGGTCAGTGTTGTCTGTCCTTCACTGTCTAACTCACTTCTCTCTCTCTCTCTGTGTGTGTGTGTGTGTGTGTGTGTGTGTGTGTGTGTGTGTGTGTGTGTGTGTGTGTGTGTGTGTGTGTGTGTGTGTGTGTGTGTGTGTGTGTGTGTGTGTGTGTGTGTGTGTGTGTGTGTGTGTTTTCACCCTGACTAACAGCGAGCTGAGTCAGCCTCTCAAATCGCACACACTGTGCAGCCAAACAATATCTGGGTCAGTCTGCACTCTACCATGTGTGGGATTCAGTGTCTGGCTCAAGGGCACTTCAACAGAAAACAGCCTCATCTGTATGGCAGTACGTCCTCCTGCTTGTTTTGGGGCCTGGGCGGGTGAGATCTGAGAGGATGGGGTGACCCTCGACTGGGTGGCAGCTGCAGGATGGCGTTCGTGAAGCATTTGACATCAACTCCCCAAACATCACCGGTAACACACCGCATGGGACACGCACTACCCCGAACCTGCATTCACATACGCTCGTGCCCAAAAATAAAAAAGAGAAACGCAACATATTCAGACAGCTGCAAACACACAGTGTGCACACAGTGTCTGTGCACGTACTTAGAAACACACTCACAGAGCAGGGGCTTTTACCCTCCCATCCAATCAGGTCTCTCTGTCGGAGCGTGCTCACACTGCGCTGTGGAATTATCCACCTGCTCTGAGAGACGGGGCCTCCAGATGATTCACACTGCTGCAGCTGCTTGTCTATTCTTTTCCCTTTTATTTTATTTTCCTTTTTCAGCGTCTCTTAAATTGTTTCCTGTCTGTCTAAGCTTTTTCTAAAGCTGTAAACACACCCTATGCTCTTTCTCTTTCTCTTTCTTCTACTTTCTCCTTCTCTCTCACAAAAAAACGTCTCTTTCCCATATCTCAACCTGAAGTGCAGCCTCCTACACCTTCTATTGCGCTACTATAACATTGAGGTGCGTTAAGTTCAGTTTAGCTTGTATGATTTCATACGTGGGGAAGAAATACCAGCGATAGTATTTGTGTTAATGTATGCACATGTTAAATGTGATGGACCAAAATGAGAAATATAGATTAGGTTAAAAAATGGGGGCTGCAAAAATAAATAATATGTGCTTTAGACAGAAAGAACAAGGAGTAATAGGTTTTGGCTAATGCTAATGCTGTTATTCTTTAATATCACTGTTGGAACAAACATATTTGCATAGAGTATCATCCCCTTCCACCCTGTGCATTTGTTTCCATCTCACTGCTGTTGGAGGATCTGCAGGGAGACACGATCACTACACGCTGATTATTTGTCATCTCTTGGCAGTGCTGACACGCTGCCCGTCTGCAGCTCAGATTGGCATTGATTAGATGACAGTGTCAATGTTCTGCCCCCATCATTTCATCATTTTACACACAGAGCACGACAGACAGTCCTAACCAGAGAGTGCTGTTCCACTGACACGAGGGCCACCAAACGTAGTGAGAGAAATGACTGGGGGAAAGACTGTCCTTTTGAATGGATTATTCCAGTTTATTATATATTTTACTGACAATCAACCAGAAAATCAAAACACACCGTGAACAAGCCATCAGAATATCTAAACTCAGCCAATGAAAATTTACCAAAGGTTTTAGTGACCAAACTCATCAGATTGTGTGTTTATGTTACATTTAGTCCATTTGTGTTTTGGTGTGATCTAAAGAACTGAAATGGAAAAGAAACCACCCATCACAGATCAATAACCAATAACCGTTAATTCACACACATGGCTAAGAAGATCCCTGACAGTGAAATCAATAGAGAGAAAATGGGAAGGCACGCATGAAAGAACAGGAGCGTAGCATCCAATCTTCTGAAACAGCACACTGAGGAGAAACACACATGTAGACTTACGACTGTATGTTGTATATAATCTGTCTTTGTCAGAATTCGCATAATCAACAGTTTCATCTGCAGTTTCAATAAAGAGATTGGTCCAGAATGTGTTTGTCATCGCTTAGAACAAATACTGTCTATTGCTAATAGCTCCAATGTATAAGATAGCTGCTTGGTAAACCCAAACGCAAGCTTTTGGAATATATCTGTAGTGATATTCATAATTGACTCAGAGTCGACTGAGGACAAACAGTCTCAGAAGTTATTCAGAGGCTTAATGTGAAAATGATAAAAAAAAAAAAGTGGAGAAAGTAGGATTTAATTTGGAGTCTAGATTTGAGAGAAAATGAAAGAAGGTGAAGGTGATGGCAGCACAACAAGCCACAAACACAACCTGCACTCATACTGTATGGATTCACTTCAGCCACCAGGCACTAGTTCAGCAACTGCCAATGTTTGTCAATGCCAAGTCCATTCTTAACCCTAAAAGCAATCCTTAAAGAAATAGGGTTAAAGAAGGGTTAAAGAAATAGTTTGACGTTTTAAGAAAACTGCCTATTTGCTTTCTTGCCAAGAGTTAGAGGAAAATATCGATATCACTCGATACTGGAAACAGCTAGTTGGTCTTCACTGGTTGCCTGGCAACCTCATAGTGACCATGATGTTCACTGTTCCAGCAGTGGTTTTACACTTTGATCTTTGTATGTATTATATAAATGAGATATAATGTGTTTATTAGCCATTTTTAAAGGTGGTAGATATATTTACCTTTGGACAAAAGCAGGCTAGCTGTATCCAGTCTTTATGCTAAGCTAACTGGCTGCTGCATGCTTATTGGATAAACATGAGTGGTATTGGTCTTCTCAGCTGACTCTCAGCAAGAGAGCAAATGAGAATACTTCTTAAAAAGACCAAGAAGTCCTTGTTTTCTAAGAAAGTCAATGGCCCTGGCAAAGATAGAAGTAAAGGTTTCGATGACCATGAGACGCTGCCAACTAGAGAAGAATAGAATAAAGAGATCATGGGGACATCATTTGCGCAGCAGCTATTTTCAGATCTCCAGCCTGATGTTTGACTATTAATGACAATAATAAAAAAAAGTATACAGTAGCATGCCACCACACTACACATACACTGCATTGCACTACTGTGGAGTGACTACACTGTTATCTCTCCCTTGGGACAACTTAGTGTTAAAGATACCTTCACCCTACAGGACATTAACTGCCTTTCACCACTTCAGCACTGGTGCATACACACACATGCACACACATGCACACACACACACACACACACACACACACACACACACACACACACACACACACACACACACACACACACACACACACTCTAGTAAAATATTTTTTGTATCTAAGAGAGCTGATTGGTGAGTTATAGGGCAGACTCTACCCCATTGGATTCAGAGAAGCCTGGACTGTAATTTGATTCGCTAAAGTGCTCCAGGGGGTGTTTTCTAATAGTTTATTGCTTGTTTTAACAGGAGTGTGTGTGTGTGTGTGTGTGTGTGTGTGTGTGTGTGTGTGTGTGTGTGTGTGTGTGTGTGTGTGTGTGTGTGTGTGTGTGTGTGTGTCTACCGGGGAGGCGAGATCAATTTACCCTCCTCTACCAAGGGAATTGCAGACATAGAACACCTGCTCTTCTTTCTCCCTCGCTTTCTATTTGCCATAAAACTCTCTCAATCATCCTGCTTTACTTACTAACTAATTTCATTGGCACACATGCATTTTTGTATTTTTTTTGTACACCATATGGATATGATTGATGCCTTCTTTCGGTATCACTGCCTTATAGGTGATGAAATGTGAAAACAAACAATGGAAAAATAACCAAAACATATGTTTGTTCTGCTTCTCCAGCCTACTGATGTAAAATGTGGGCTTCTTCAACATCTAAAAAGGTCTAGTTGAGACGGTTATCCAACATCCATTATACTTCAGAAAAAAAACAGACATCCCATGGCTACCGACACTATTAGCATAATAAAGTGGAGGAAAGCGCAGTGTCTATTTGTGAAGATGGTAATTTGAGACGTGGACGCGGAGAGAAGTGGAGCTGACAGTCTGCTGAAGAGATGTGTCACTAAATATAGTGATTCATTTTAAATATGAGGCTACAGCAGGAGATTGACAGCTGCACAGGAGCTCGCTGCTGAGACACAGTTTTCGTTCTCATCATCTTTTTCTTTTATCTCTTTCTCTGTTTTCTGCTGTCTCTCCTTCTCGATCTCATCCCTCTTATTTCGTCATCTCTGTTATTTCACAGAAAAACTGAGTTTGGAACCGACAACCAGACAGTGAGTCAATAGACTGCTTGGCTGCGTTTCTTATGTTATTTATCATTTTTGCAGTTAGCAAGTGTATAATTTCATTTGAATGTAGATAAACAGACAGACAGACAGACAGACAGACTAAGGCTTCTTGTGTTACGCTTTCAAATATGGGCTGACACCTGACTGTCCCTCCATAGACCACCTCTGTCACAGCGAGTCTCCATCTTCCCTTACCGCCACCCATGCTTGTGTAGAGAAGGTGCTGTCTGAAGGTATTTGCTTGTGATAATATAATAATATAATAAGTAATGTATTGTTGATGACAAACTCCTTCATAAACTAATTCAAATCTTTAAAATTGATCCATTAAGAACAGGCTACCAGATGTTCATTCAAGCAGCAGCAGCAGTCAGCACCACGGACAGAGGCGACATCAAAGTTAAACCCTAACCCACCAGCAGGGGGACAGACAGCTGCTTTTGGTATGAGAGCTGTATTTCTTATTTGCTGTAAATAATTAAATTACCTCACAGAGTCATGTGGAGCTAGTTAGTCTGTTAAAGATGGAAAAGAGGAGTCCATTAGCATTGCGAAATTCCAAAGAAAAATGATACAGAAGGAGACAGAGGTGGGGAAGTGTGGGGGAGATACAGTGGAACAGAGAATGAGAAGAGGCAGAGAGAGGGAGAGAAAGCTACTGTAGAGAGGGAGAGAGCAGCAGTGGAATACAAACCACTGAGCTGCTGGTTGCAGCTGGATTTTTCTAGTTCTACACACACACACACACACACACACACACACACACACACACACACACACACACACACACACACACACACACACACACACACACACACACACACACACACACACACACACACACACACACAGCACACACACACACACACACACACACTGTAGAAGTCCAGAGCTGAAAAGCACCAATCAGAGGAAACCATTGGTGCTGTATTTCAGCAAACAGGATGTCGGGCTCACTGGTTTAAATGGTTTTTTCCTCACAAACTAGAACGCTGCCATCGGGCAAAATTTCCAGTGATCGCATGAATCGTGTGTGCACAAATGGGAAAGGAATTTTCAAATGTATTTAATTATTTCATCTTCAACACACATTTGTCCAGCAACTGCACACAAACTGAAACATATATTGATGCGCTACATACGATGATTTACATACACGTGTACAGTAAATAATGAAATATACGATTCTGTTTGGTGTACTCTCAGTGCCTGACTCTCTACCGTTTCCTTTCTCTACTCTTTTCACCCCCGCTCTGCGTCATGGAACCGTCCAATCCTAACCTTTTTGCTCATTCCCATCTCACTCTCCTTTAGCCATCCATCACTTTCTCTCTCTTTCTCTCTCTATGTGCTTGTGAGGACCAGTATTGCTCAAATTTGTCACCATGAATGCAATATCAGAGAGTGTGTGTGTGTGTGTGTGTGTGTATCTGTGTGCTGATTGGTGGCTTCAAAACCATTATGAGACATTGCATGCCTACATAGGGACACACACACACACACACACACACACACACACACACACACACACACACACACACACACACACACACACACACACACACACACACACACACACACACACACACACACTCATGTCTTTCCACACTGCCATTAGTCATCATGTATCCCACTGAGCAGAGCAGATGAACAACATGCTAGTGACAGAACTAATTCAACACCCACGCCTGAATTACAGAAGGAGGTAATACATTTGAGTGTGTGAGTGTGTGTTTGTGTGTGTTTTTGTGTGTTTCCTGAGTGGTGCATGAAATGTAATGGAGTGAGATCAAAACAGGACTGTGATTTAAATAGCCTGTTCTCAATTTCAACACTGTTATCATTTTAGATACTGTGCTGTTGATGACTCACTATGTCATTATCTTCAAACTATATATAGACATTTTTTATTGGCAAAGATACTTGTGATTATATGTAAGGGATCGCCAAGGTGTCCAATGGAAAAGAATGTGAATGCTCCGTAAAAATGAGCCACAGATTTGGTGGTTCCCTGACCAAAGCTACTGAATGTGTTTTGTTTTATTATTATTGTTGTATCAAGTGGCAGATCGGACAAACCCTGGCAGTGTTGTGTGGGAGGGTTTTACTCACAACCGCTTCAGGGGTGCCAGTCTGTTAAAAAACTAAATAAAATGTAACCTTCCTGAGTTTCATTAGTCTGGATGTCAACAGAGTCTTTTTATGTTCTCAGTTTAGGGTTTTCATTGATTTATAATTTTGAGTAATTGGTATCATATTTTAAGGCTTAAATATTTTTGACAGATCTCCCTGATATATGATCCGTTTTTATTTTTATTTTGCTGTTGATTTAATTACTAAAAAAATCAATTTTACCACTTGTCTTGATGAATCTTATATAATGTGCATTCCCATCAGTAGGATAGTTACACCACACCCAATACCCTGTGCACCCATGTTTCAGATTGAATCCTTCCAGTGGCTCAAAGGATATGATCCCTCTCCTTCTGGGTTTGAATGTGAAATATAAGTGTTTTACTTGACACATTACAGTATTTAGTTTGCTCAAATCACTCATAGATATGTCATTTATTCATGAAATATTTTATAATTTACTGCTTCACTAATCTCTGGTGTCATTTAGGAAATAATGTGTTTGATGTAACATGATATAATCAAGATTTGTAGTCCAAAGGTATCCATGTCAACAATCCTAATGTCAGTGAAGCAGCAGAAGATAGAGGCAAGAGGGTGAAAGAGAGAGAAGGAGAGAGTGGGTAGAGGAGAACAGCTGGAAGGAAGGAGGGATGAACGGAGGAGGTAATGGAGCACAAACACATCAGGCTTCAGTCTCCAGGGCAGGACAGCCAGCAGAGAAAGAGAACACCCCCACAAACACCAACAGGATGGCGCGGCCCGCCTGGGAATCAGCCATTCAGTCAGCAGCACATGGGGGGCTGGAGGAAAAACACACTGAATGGATCTGGCTGGGTACACCCTCTCTCTCTCTCTCTCTCTCTCTCTCTCTCTCTCTCTCTCTCTCTCTCTCCACCTCTGACCACTTCACTCTCGCTGGTTAATTCTCTTGCTCGCTCTGTCAGATTCGCTCTCTGTCGCACGGCTGAGTCATCATCTAAGTCATTCCCTTGGTTTTCTCTCTTCTCTCAATCCTTCACTTCCAATCTCCCCCCTCTTGTCTCTCTTCATGGCTTTTCTGGTGCTTCCCTTCTTTTCTCTCTTTCCTTTCTCCCTCTTTCTCTCCCGTCAGTCTCTCTGTCTGTCTTACCTTCTTTCTTTCTCTCTCAAACATAGATATTAAAGCTAAGTAGTTATGTGCCTGTATTCTTATGCCTGTGCCTCTGTGTGTACTATAAGTGTATCTATGGTTGTAAAAATGTGTTTCTATGTGTACAGACCTTACGAGACAAGTGTGCCAACATTTATCTGTATCTACACATATGCTTGAGTGATGGTTTGTTTATATTTGTGTGTTGCTGTGTGAGAGTGTGTGTGTGTCTGTCACATCTTGGTAACTGTCAGTGTCAGCGACAGGCAGCCACACATAGAGGATATGACAACTGATTGGCAGACGGACCACCATCATTCGTCATGGCAACCACAGAGGACATAGTCAGGCTGTCAGGGATCGTTTATACAGCATGTTGGAGTTATAAAGGATTTGAACTTCAATATGTGGACATTTGCACATGAGCCAGCAGCGGACATATGATGAATATTTAAAAATAGATAGAATTGATTTCAACTTTCCTCATGAGTCTCATTTTGGGTGTCTTGTGATATTCCTATGTTGTATCTTTTCTTACTTTCTGTTCTTGGCCTTACTTATAACAGTATATCTGACATTTTTCCTAATGTGTGCAACACAACCTGACTCTAAATCTAAAACTTAAGAAATCGAGGTCAGTGTAACTTATTTAAAAAGGCATGAATTTCTTATGGTGTCAGTAGCTGGTCGCAAATTCAGGCCAAAATGGCTGCCGGATCTCTGGAAAGTGGTCATCTTTAACGGATAGATTAAGGAGTGAAATGAGCATCTTAAACATGGATCTTCTAATTGAAAGGTCAGACTGCAGCATGCTCACCTGGATTTGCATTTGTTTACATGTAAAGCTTCATTATCAAACAGCAGTTTAACCCTTTGACTCTGACCTAAATCTGGGACTTTTCTTGGACTTGAGTGGTCATGCCTACATCATAACCTGAACAAACACGTAAGGGGGTAAAGGGTATTCTTATTCTTTGTATTGTCTGTTGCTTTAAAAGTAAAATAAAAAGACTGCATCATTTTCAGCCTTTTTTCTCATCATCTTGCATTTCAATATGGATCTTTTTGTCGACATATCAAACAACATCCTCACCTGATGAAGCTTTGTGTTCTACTTCCAGCACTTAAGGTGCAACATTTAAAGTTCAAACTACTTCCTGTTGATCTTTCCGATTCAGCTCTAACATATGAAATGAATCGTAATAAAATGTCCAAATCTGTGAATGGGCCCATGTGGAGAGCAGAGGGAGGTGTGATTCATTCATCTGCTCCGCTACCCTCCTGAGATACAGACAGGAAGCAAGTGAATGGAAAATAAGGCGTGAATCAATGTTCTCTCTGCCTGTCACGACCCCAAAACACACACCTCCACCTCCGTCAGTGTAGGAGTTTAAATGGTGCATTTACTGAACAAATGAGATTGGTGGAACCATGAAAGACAGCAAGAAATAGAAAGACAAAAAAGGACAGATGAGACGAGTGAGTCTGAGTAATTCAACCTTTTTCACTCAATTATCGACGTGAGTCATGACTGTGTGTGTGTGTAGTGTGTTTCCTGTAAAGAGCACATTCTCCCTTTATGATGTAAAGTATTGTGTGTGTTATTGTGTGATCTATCTTATACACACAGAGAAACACACACGCACAATTCAGCTCATGAGTCATTCATTTCCTTTTTAAAATGGTGTGTAAGAGAGAGATAACATGTAAAAGAAAGGGGGATCAACGTGTTTGTCTCTGATATGAAAACATCAGAAACCCCTGAGAGAAGCAGAAAGAGAGAGACGTAAAAATAGACATCGCTTTTACTTCAGTACCCACGCAGTACGATAAGTCTCTAAGTTACAGCGGCTGCCAAGCTTCCTGCTGTCAGAGCTTAGTACTCTGCTCCAGTAGAGCTGATGCTGCGTTCAGAGATCCTAGGAAATGTTGTGTCAAAAGGAAAAGACAAGATAATGTCTTTCACCTAAAGAAAAAAATAGGTAACCAAGCACTTTTCCATCCTTTTTACCACTTTTTTTTGCTATGCCATGTTAGCTTTTTATATTGTCCAAGTCCCTGACCTGCCGCCACCAAAATGGCTTGAACCACCAGCGTCCTTTGCACCTGAGCCACCCATGCCCTCTATCACTAAGACACTCTGACTGGGAAACACATGCTTACTAGCCCAATGCTAATAGATTAATTAAGGAATAACATGAACAGATTTAAAATAAAATAAATAAAAAACCATCAGGTTAAAGGGAGGATTCTGCTGCTGGCTATTTTTCTTTGTCTTATTGCAGAGAATGGGTCAATTGATGCAATGCAATACAATCAACGATTTACAATTTAAGTGAAGGCAGGACATCTGAGAAATCAAACACACTATGATCCAGCAACTGCCCTTTAAGTTCAATGGGGGTTAAGTAGAAAACAGTTAAAAAAGATTGTGCCAGCTGCTCTTTAGTACAGATTCTTTTTTAAATCACACCAACTTTTAATTTGTTAACTCATCTTTTATTCATCTGTCCGTGCATGTTGGCATTCATTCAATGTTAATCACATCATTTTTTTTAGGATTGAAATACCTTGTACATCAAAAATAAATGTGACAACCTGCTAATTTAACATGCAAAATGCCCCTACTAGAGCAGTATATTCTAAATATAAAGACGCACTATTAAACTGCATTTAATCTAGTCAGCCATTACAGCTCAAGATCCGGTTTAAGGTATTTTTCAAATAGAAACCTACACCCTGACTCTGCGTCAACCTCTAAGGAAAACAAGCTCTGTGTCACTGCTGTGATGAAGTGATAGGATTTTGGATAGACATGGATGTAAACTGCAACTTGACTGGTTGATCCCCCTTGTATTCATCCTTCACACCTCCACACCTAAAGACATTAAAAAGAGTCCTTCAGCGGCTCCCTTCATGTTCCTTCGCTCTTCACCCCAGTGAGGGAATTCCCATTTCTTCCGCTTTATCGGCCCCTTACCTTTGGGTTTTAAACTCTTCAGAATCACACACTGTGCTTCTGTGGGAGTCTCTTTTTGAGTGTGGGGTGCTGTTAATCAGCTGTATAGCCTAGGGAAGGGAACAGCTCTCCTTGCTGACCCATTTAAAGACAACATGGTGGAGAGAGTAGTGAAAGTAGGGCAGTACAAAACTTAAAAGGTACTGCACACAGGAACTCAAAGGACAGCACACACCTATCTACTCGACGCCCAAGAGATCTGCTGTTTTGTACCAATGATGCACATTTTGATTTGGCTCACTCTGTCTCTTCCAACGCACATTATGGTATAAATGGTAAACGTCTCTTAACATTAGTGGTACAATAAGAAGGGCCATTCCACTACCAGATAACACCACAACGCAGACATGAGACAAGAACGTAGGATTAAAAGCTGCTCAGTGACAAACAGTGTAAACTTCCTCTAAATATAGAGCTGTAGCTCAGCAACACAACGCATGTTTTAGTTGAAGCCAACAAAATTACTGCTGATGATGTCGGATTATTTCCATAGTTCTGTCTAGACCTATTTATAGAGCATGTGCTCACCTGCACTACTGAAACATTTAGCAGGACACATTTTGGAACAGTATGTTTCCCCAGCCGCTCCTCTGTGGTTATAAAGAGGGTACAAACTCACTGCCCTCCTTCTCATCCTCTTCTTCTGACACTCACTGTATATCTAACTTGGAAACAGGAAAATGCAAATGTAACTTTGACAGAGTAAGCCAGTATAGCAAGTCTTAGATAATACTCAATGCCTTTAAATCAAATGTAAAACTCTTTATTTGTCGCTTTCTTTGATGTTTTTTTTGCAATGCTTTTTGTTCTGCACTTTAAATCTTATTATGTCATCAGTTGGTACCTTATATTAAGTAAAACTCTTGTTTAGACATTTATAAAAGACATTTCAGTTTGTACTTAACTACATATCTGCAAAATCATTTAGCTCACAGATCTCTATTGAAGTGTTTGATCTGTGTTTTTGCTGCAATTAGAAGGAAATACGTCAGATGAAAAGAGTGGAACTTTCAACTTATTTGATATAACAGTATTTAACGCAATGATCTACAATTTAATTTGAGATCACAAAAGGTAGTTGCCACAGCAATGTATTACAATGGACAAATTAAAGGTAGAAACAAAGTGTCTATAGCATGGCCTTTTATTCTGACAGGGAGCATTATGTTCAGAAAAGAGACAAAAAGAAGAAAAGTGCCAGATTGGAGCTGCAACTCATCCACACAACAAGAGCTGTACAGAACAAAAAAGTAATGAGGAAGAGAAGAGGCAAATATAGGGGGGAAGGATGAAGAGATGAGCAGATGAAAGAGGAGAGCAAGCAGGGACAGAAGAGGGAGGACAGAAGGAGGAACAAGGTTACGAGAAGAAAGGGAAATAAGCAGTGGGATGAGGAAGGGAGGATGACATGGAGGGGAAAAAGGCAGTATAACACTGTGGGAGAGTAGAGGAGACGAGACGAGAGAAGAGGATGGAACAGTGAGGTAGACGGACTGACGAGGACAGAAGGACGTGGAGTGATTCTGGAGTAGAAAATAATTGAAGAGATGAAAGGCAGAGAGATACAATAAGAGGTAGAGGAGTTGGGATGAGAAAGAGGAGTTAATGGAGGTGAAGACAGAGGACAGGGGGAGAGGAGGAGTGTGTGTGTGTGTGTGTGTGTGTGTGTGTGTGTGTGTGTGTGTGTGTGTGTGTGTGTGTGTGTGTGTGTGTGTGTGTGTGTGTGTGTGTGTGTGTGTGTGTGTGTGTGTGTGTGTGTTTGTTTGAAAGAAAAAGTAAAATCACGAGGGTGCATCGATGAAACAACCTCTGTAGACTCCAGACAACATCAGACTGGGAGCACTCCATTTATGCCACATAAAGTATTTTCGGCACAATTAAAAAACAATAACCACTTTATTTGGGATTTTTGAGTGTGCTACGCAACAAATTAATTACAAGCAGGTCTTCATCAGTCTTTGGTCTCATCACACTAAACTAAAATGACACTTGCAGTTCCCGCCTGACTAAACTAAGTGAGAGAAACGCAGTGCCCTGTCTCAGTTTACGTCATCTGCAGGTATTTAAAGACCCGACTGTTAGGAGGCAAGTTAGCACGCGATGCCGGATGCAGACGTCAGCACAGTGCTGAGAACTCTAAGAGTCTGAAGTCTGCATGTGAGATGTAAAGGTTTAAAAGAGGATATATGGGACATACATTCATATGGTTTGAGATAGGTAAGTAAAAGTGAAACTGTCAGTTTAAGATATTCAACAGATTGGACAGATTCAGGAGTGAGATATATTAACTACAATACAATAAACTTACTTGAATAGTCAACGGAAATGTTTAAGATACATTCAAATGTTCCTAACATGAGAATCACACTGAATCAGTTTAATCTCTCTCATGGAGCCAAGTACATTAGTGTAACGTCAACTGTCGGCTGAAAGCCTGCTGGGAAGTATTTGGGTCACGTTGTATAGTTTGAGCAACGTGAGTGTACATTGCAGAACTTAGCTGTTAAAATACTTTATGATTAGGATTATGGTATCTGGCTTCATTTCACAGCTACAAAACTTCCATGAAGAAAATCCTAAAGTATTGTAGATATAAGAATGTTCCAGAAGGGCTGAGAGATAGTCTACAACAGCAGAAAGTATAAGAAAAAAGTTATGTTTAAATATCAAAATAATATTTTTTTCTCCACAATGTAATGCAAAGTCACATATAGTGTAATATATATTTCGTATCATCTTATTCATCACTGAAGGTACACAACATTATTGAGTGATCGAGGTTGTGTTGTGTGCATCCACCTCAGTGATAAGCAACTGTCTGAGAAAACACATGCAGGAAAAAGTTGCTTGTCTTGTCAGGTTTCTCAATGCATATTGTATGACTTCTTAAAACAGTGAAAGGAGTTTGGTGTACTGAATAAGTCAAGACTGAGAGAGGGAGAGAGAGAGAGAGAGAGAGAGAGAGAGAGAGAGAGAGAGAGAGAGAGAGGGAGAGAGAGATCAGTGACCAAGAAAAAGAGTAAATGGAAGAGGCTAAGTTTGCTGCAAAAATGTGAGAAAAAAGGAGGACAAATTAAGTAAATTTGCAAAAAAGAGAGACAGAAGTAATATAGAAATAAAAGGACAAAAGTAATAAAGAGAGGAGAAAAGGAAACGGAGGAAGAAATGTAGCAAGTGAAAAAGCTATATTTATACTCAAAGCAGGACTGTGACCAGAAAGTTGCCCGTTTGAATCCCACTTGGGAAAATCTGGGTGGGAGAGGGAGGATGAAAAAAGGAGTCAGTGAGGACAAGATGAAAGGAACAGATGGAGAAGAGGCGGGTGGACAGAAGAAGGGAGAGGAGAGAGAGGAGGGGAAGGCGAGCCGTTGTATTATTAATTGTGGTGAGATGTCCTGAAGTGCAGGAGCAAACCGTACGTCCATTAGGAGCTCTGACGCTCCCGCTGCTGCTCTCCTCTATTTCTGTTCTGATTTCTTTCTAAATACAGAAGCATGACTCACTCCATCCGTGTTTCCAACCTTCTACTCTTAATTCCTTGTCACTCCTCGTTTCAGGCCCTTGTTTTTAGAGAGTGGCAGTAGTTTGGGACTGATACAAAATCTTGAAAGCCAATACTGATATATTTATTCTTAGACCTGTGGACCTAAATATAGTGTGTACCTATTTTAAACATTGCAGTATAATCAGTGCCTCTTGAAAGACTAGATTTGAACAGTAACACTAAATGGGAAACCAGGTTAAACATGCATCTAATCAACAGTCAAAGAGAAGCAGTGAGGACAACGAAACATATAGAATAGAGGAAAGGAAAGAAAATGAGGAAACCTTTACTCCAACTACTACTAGATCTACTCCTTTCTGTCTTTACTATTTTGAAATGCTGACCAGTGCAGCTGAACAGACTGTAGAAATCGTTCTGACACACACACAACACACACATACACACACACACACACACACACACACACACACACACACACACACAGACACACACACACAAACACACAAATACATTCCTACATTACCAACAGTGGACTATGTTTCTACACTTAAAAAAGGGAAAATAATTTATCCTGTGCATTACATCTAATGTTGATTTTTAAACATTTATAACTTGCATGACCAACAGTGGACCTCAAAATGTCCCCGCTGGCTCAACTAGGGATGGGTATAAAAAGTACCAATAAAAGAATCAATTATGTTGGAGCTCATCAATACTCCAGACTTTAATCATTTTGCGCCGGGCCCCTTTAATACGGGGTTTTGGTATTCATCCCTCGTAACAACGCCGAGGTCCACTGCTGGACGGGTAACACACACACACACACACACACACACACACACACACACACACACACACACACACACACACACACACACACACACACACACACACACACACACACACACACACACACACACAGGCACATACTCACATGGGTTTGGTACATTGACTGGGGAGCCACAGCGAAGTGGATTATTGTGACTTGGACATCACAAGCTCATGACGGGAACTGCTGGAATCAATTTACTTACACTAGGTTTGTATGCATGTGTGTGCGTGTGAGGCATTTATTTGTTCTGTGTTGACTAAATGTCACACAGTTTGTAGAACATTATGCAGCATTATTTTAAAATGATGCCTACTATTTCTTTAGATTAAATAGAAAGCAGAGGAAACAGTAAGTGAACACAACAGAGAGCAGCTAGATGCAGGGATGACCTTTAGAATGACCAACGCGTTATTAAATATACACAAAGACTCTTTATGTTACCCATGTGGACCTTTTGGCCAGTGTGGCATTGGCGGTGTCCTTCGCAGGATCCTGCCTCTTAATTGAAATCTTGCTCATATAATGTTAACACACACACACACACACACACACACACACACACACACACACACACACACACACACACACACACACACACACACACACACACACAACACACACACACACAAACTCAGACACAGTTATAATATTACACACAAACACACCCCACATGTGCACATACACACCAATGCAGATTAAATGTCACAATCCCTAATCAGTTTCCTTCAGATGTTCAGACTCACACACACACACACACACACACACACACACACACACACACACACACACACACACACACACACACACACACACACACACACACACACACACACACACACACACACACACACATTTGGACACACATCCAGGTGGGCTGGGTGCAGTAATCCTAATAATTGTTCAGACAGCAGTGAGGACAGCTGTGAAAGCCTGAATGACAGACTGGACAGAGAAATGGCCTCATTCACTCATTCACTAGCACCTGCTAATACAGTGTGCAGTGTGTGTGTGTGTGTGTGTGTGTGTGTGTGTGTGTGTGTGTGTGTGTGTGTGTGTGTGTGTGTGTGTGTGTGTGTGTGTGTGTGTGTGTGTGTGTGTCATGGTGTTTCATCATTGTTCAAGCTTTCATGAGGAGGCCGTTTCATCAGACGCTGAGTTATTCTGTTTAATATGTTCATGTCGAATTGTGAGCTTTGACTTTTGCATAAATATACACAACATGCTCCACAATTTCTCAGACACTCCCTGTGGCCTTTCAAGCTCCATTAAATAAGACAGAACTGATACAAGGAAGAACGAGCAGATTAAAGGATAAAGAATAAATGTTATTCGGAAAAGAGAGGGGAAAAAAGAACGATGGAAACAACTAGGGGAGGCCAGAGAGGATAAACCTGGTAACCTTTTACTTTTCTGTTCCAGGATACACTGCCTCCCCCCTACATATTTCATATCTCCTGCTATTTATATTTAAAATAAAACTTTGTTAAATTATTGATTAATCAAGTGAGTGTACAGCGTTCAAACACTAACACTCGTCTGCACTGCCTGGTCAAAGTTTATATTCTAGTGCATGATGGAGAGAGGAGTGGCCTGTTAAAAAGATAGTGAAAGTAGACAACTCTATCCTTTGACAAAATGATTTAGAACAGTAATTATTAGTACATTTGCATTTATTCAGAAATTAGATATATTTCTTTGGCGAATGTGTGCATTCAGTGGGATGTTAGTGGGATGAAAATGGCAAAGCGGGAAAATACAAACACACTATTCTTTTCTATACACTTTTCTATACGTCGCTAGCATGGTCTCCATCTTCTCCAGTCCTATTACTTTTTTCGTGGCATGACTACAACTTAAAACTTAGTACTTAGTTTTACTCAGTAGTTAACAGTAGTACACACTGCATCTTCATCTTTTCTCTAAAATACTGAAAGAACCCATTTCATCAGCTGGTCATTATATTCATTTTTTACTCCCTCTGACATTTTCTCTCCCTCCTCTCTTCCTTCTTCATATTCTCTCTTTTCACTCCCCTTGTCTGGAGAGCTGCAGGCCTTAACCCGCATCATACGAGCACACAGATGCATACATACTCCTTACATAATATGTCTTCTTTATATCTGCATGTGTGTGACAGTCAATAGCTTCGATTTCTCACGGTCTAAATAACATTTTGAACCATTCTTTCTCTTTTACTCTGTGTGAGTATATTTGTCCAGAACATGGTAGTAGTACTTATATATAACCCTCTAGGGGTTATATATTATCTCAAGGTCTGTCTTGAGGCAGTGACAGTACATTACCGTACTGTACTATGAACAACTGTACTCCACGGAGACCCTGAAGGCGTCACGCTGCCTCAAAGTAAATAAACACGAGTCATTCTTGATCTGCTTGACTGACCTACTGATTAACATGCATCCTTGCCTCTTTCTGTCTTATCTTTCACTCTACATTACATTTTTGCATCATCCCTTCCTTCCATGCATCTTTATATATATATATATATCTTTCCTTGCTTGACTTACTTTCCTTTATTTACCATTCAGTTGCTTCCTCTCCTCCTTCTTTTTACCTCTAAGCCTGTGTCTTGATCGATAATGAGGAGGCGAGAGGGCAGCAGGCCTTTACCCTCGTTTCATTGTGGCATGAGCAGAACCACTTTGGAGCAAAGAGAGAAAGCATAACTGAAAAGGATGTCTGTGCTTTGAGATTTAACATATCTTGAACCGTTCATTCAACCTTTCTCATCCTTAACCCTTTTGCCTTGCTTGGTCCACAGTCTTTATCTTTATTTTTCTATCTCACTTTCCTCCATCTCGACCTTGGCATGCTTTCTTCTCCTCATCTATTTCCATTTCTTGCTCATTGTGTCCAGCTCATTAAATAGGCCTTTTTATTTCCCCCTTCATGTTCCCTTTCTTTCTTTACCTAACATTATGGACCAACTCTTCACTCGTATGTACATAATAAGCTTCTAAAAAATATGTCCCATAGATCTCAAGAGCTCTATCTCGACACTTCATTGCGTCCTCAGTAGCCCACATGCCAAGGTTGAAGTGAAGGTTTAAAAACAGACATTGTGACAAAAAAATCCTTCTTAAGACAGCTTTTTGGTTGATTTGTTTCAGTAACTTGGTGTGAGGCTAAGATTGTTTCCCAAATTCAGTATTTGCAATTGCTGTGCTATGAGTTTTTATTGCCATTTTTGCTGAGACAGTTTGTTAGCATGTAGCTTGTAGCATTCTATCTGACAAAGCAAGTTGGTTTGTTGCTGCCTGTCTAATGATTTAATACGACAACAGACGGAGTTGGAGGTAGATATTAAATATTTGCCTATAATCAATGACAAACACTGAATCCTTAGAGGAAACATGAGAGGTTCAGGTTACTGCATCCATAAAGTGAAGAGGAAGAAGGTCAACAGTGGAATTAATAGCTTTTTCTATTTGTGCTGAATGGTATCGATTGTTTGCGAGGAGATGATTCTGAATGTGTTTGTCTGTGTGTGTGTGCGAGTAAAGTTTTTGTGTTTTAAATATATTAGTATGACCAGAGACAATGGGCCCTTTGGGGCAAGTGAGTAACTTAAAATTAATATAATTCTGCATTAATATATGATGTTAGTGGTTTCTGCTGATATTTATTTATATTATTCTACAATCTAATGTGAGTGGCTGGATATAATAGTTTTAAAATGGTGTCTTGAATGAGCTCAACTTGAAATGCTGCTCTGTCCCGACGCTCACAATGTCAAGTGCGGGAAAACAGCACACAAGCCCACAGCAAGAAATCAATTATTTACATTATTTACATCTATATAAGCATTATTCGTGTTTGCAGCATGTCTGCAGAAAGTTTTTTCTGGGGCGCCTCATTATTTTCAGATGCACCTTAAGTGATTTTGGTCTGGAACCGGACAGTTACTAAATGAGGGTATCTGTTCGTTTTAACTTAACTTTTTTCCACATTTCACTTCGCTATGATGCCTTATGCAGGCTTAATTGTTTTTAATGTGGACTCTTGGATGATTATTAACGAGCTAAAATAAATCCAAACAAAAATTGAAAATCAAATCTAATCAATGGAATTTGGTTTTTCAGTCCTGTTGGTTGTTCTTTTAAATGTGTATGGGAGTTTTATAATGGCATTGTTGTACCGGCTAGATTACTGCAAATGAAAATTAAACAATCTCGTCCTTTCTTGCTCACTCGCTCGCTTAGTAGACTGCGTATAGCACGAACGTGGAAACTACGCCTTTAGACATTAAAGTAATCTAGTAGCGCGCATGTTACATGACTACTATGAAATAGAATCCTGCCAACATCATAGAGGATTATAAAACATGAAAGCAGCAGGACAATGCAGTAAATTGGGCAACATAGCCACCCAAACTAACGTTGGAAAAATAAGCAGTGAAACAGCAAGAACAGGTATGTGCCCGGTTATTGTGTAATATCTAATTTTGCATCTGTGGATAGTTCTTTTTTTTTGCGTGCATAAAAATATACTGTGAATGACAATATGTTGTGAAACACTTTCTTGCAGGAAATATATACATATATCTGTTTGTGTGAGACTTTGTGTGTTCTCTGGATTTCATGTACGTGTAGCATTCCTCCTACCTCCACCAGATGTGGCGTGGGGTTGAAGCCACACAGATTGCACACTTGGCCTTGGCACTGCGTACAGGTGTTGTAGTTGGGCGGGTCGGAGCTGCCGATGTTCAGCTCTGTTTTACAAAGAGGACAGTTCACTTTAGGCTTCACAGGCTCTGGAGCAGGCACAGGCGCCACCACGGGCTCCTGCTTCACAGGCCCCTTTTGCAGATGAGTAGGTGTTTGCTGATGTTGCTGTCCTTGCTGCCCTTTTTGATGGTGCGCTGGAGACTGTTGTTGGGGCATTCCTTGTTGATGGGGCATGGTCTGCTGCTTCTGGGTTGGAGCATGCGGTCCACCAATTTGGGGACCTCCAATTTGGCTCGGTGCATGTGGACCCCCCATTTGGCTTGATGGATAAGGGCCTCCCATTTGGCTCTGTGTATGAGGACCCCCCATTTGGCTCGGTGGATAAGGACCTCCCATTTGGCTCTGAAGATGAGGACCCCCCATTTGGCTTGGCGCATGATGACCCCCTGGTTGGCTTGATGGATAAGGGCCTCCAATTTGACCCGGCGCATGAGGACCCCCCATTTGGCCCGGCGCATGAGCACCAGCCATTTGGCCCTGCACATTAGGGCCACCCATTTGGCTCGCCGCTCGAGGGCCACCCATTTGAGTTGGACCATGAGGGCCCCCCGTACTGGAGGGTTTGGTGGCAGGGGCCCCTTGTTGTTGCTGCCTGTTGTCAGGAGTTGCATTACTGAACACCACCTTGCCTCGTGCAGGGCTTGGCTGGGTGGAGGCAGTGGGTAGAGGGTCAACGTTGATCAGGGTACTCGCCTGATTGAGCAGCGATGCCCCGAAGCCAAACAGTTTGGTCAGACCGTCCTGGGCAGGAGGAGGGGCCTGACTCTGAGGTCTGTGGGCTGGGGAGGAGCCAGCGCTTCTGGTCTGGTCATGTTGCCGCGCCATAGACTGGTGCATTGGAGAACCGCGACCCAAATCGGGCTGGGACGGAGCCTTGGCCAAGCCGGGGAGCGGCACAGCGCCAGGGTGGGGAATCCGTGGGCCCCCAGGCTGGTTGGGACCTCCAACAGCACCTGGAGCCCCGGGACCTCTCTGAGAGTATGGGTCGGACCTCATGCCCTGCTGAAAAGACCCTGTCTGAGTCTGGGGGCCTCCAGAGCCTGGGTGTCTCTGCAAGCCTGGAGAGGTATGTGGCTGAGTCTGGGGCACTGGCTTGGACCCAGGGTACGACTGGGTCTGAGAATGGGGATACTGCTGGGTCTGGGGAGTGCGGCTGGGCCTGGCTGGGCCTGGGGATGGCTGGGCCGGCTGGGCCTGGGAGTGTGGCTGGGCCTGGGAGTATGGCTGGGCCTGGGAGTATGGCTGGGCCTGGCTGGGCCTGTGGCTGGGCCTGGGCGTATGGCTGGGCCTGGGCCTGTATGGCTGGGCCTGGGAGTGTGGCTGGGCCTGTGGCTGGGCCTGGGAGTGTGGCTGGGCCTGGGAGTATGGCTGGGCCTGGGAGTATGGTTGACTCTGGCCGTAAGGCTGAGACTGATGTTGCTGCTGCCGCTGGCTGGGCTGATTCTGTGCCAAAGGTTTGGGCTGTGCCGCTGCTGCTGGCTGAATTGGCTGAGGTGCAGGCGGCTGAGGCTGAACGATGGGTTTGGCTTGGTGGGACGGAGAGTGAATCTGCTGTTGGCTCTTAGATCGAGGCGTGGTCATATCAATGCCAAGGGCTCTCTGCATCTGACAATTCAGACACAGCCACTCCTGGACCTGCAGACAGAGAACAGACAGGTTTGATGTTATTTTAACGTTCCCCCGGGCAGAATCATATTTGCTGGAAATATCACATAGGTATTCTGTATCAGCTTGTTCTTACTCTTCATTGATGCTGAATATATTTATACTGAGTCAAATATCTAATTTCTGTGTTTATGGAAAGATTCTGGATGAATCGTATATGTAACTTCCCAAATTAAGCGTGACGTATTTGGTATCTTTGGGCTCTCCACTGTAATTGAAAATGATCATTTCTGGGTTGCAGCAATGCTTCACAGACTGGGCCATTGAGGATGAAGAGGTTATGACTGCTCGTTGCTTTAGCGATGTTAGAAAAAGTTAAAGCAAATGAAATGAAAAAGATACAAAGGAAAAGAAAGATAATTTATGAGCTATAGGACAGCATATTTAAAAAAAATTATGATTAATTAATATTCCCTTTCAAAGCTGATTGCTATTGATTGCTCTGAATGGCATCGCCAACTCAGACAGAGTGCACCAGTATCTCTTCTAAACCACATGGACACAGCTGCAGACGATAGAGAGAGTGCATATGAATGGCTACACATAGAATATGGTCCATCTCTCTCCCCGTTGAAAACAGAAGTGCAGAGAGAACAGTTGTAATCAACCAGAAATAGAAAGGGAGAGAGGTAAATCAACCACAAATTGACTGCAGCGCTGAGTGATTGCTGAGCCCGAACCACAACCTGAGTGAAAAAGCATGACATCTCTCACAGACACATACATAAATCCACACGGGTACACAGGTATGCACATGAAGTGACACAAGCGAGACACAAACAGATATAATAACAGACACACACAGTCTGAAAAATGGATACGAAACATCCATCAGCATCTAAAAATAAAAATAAAAACATCACCCCTCCTCCATCTCTTCTCCATGTCTTCCTCCTTCCTTCTCTGCTTTCTCCAGATGACAGCTGATACTCCCTTGTGTCCGAACCTTGCTTGGCTCTCTAATTCCTCCCGACTGCAAAAAAGCACACAGCTCCTCTCTGAACTGTGTCAACCTGCTCCCGTCCTGCCTGTCCTACAGTGGCATTGCATCCACCCAGCCGCCATAAACAGTGCTATTTTAGCTCCTCTGCAACCAGAGCAAAGCTAGTAAATCTGTGCACGTTTCAAGCGTTTCTCCCATCCCCTTTCCTTCCCACAATGCAATGCGCAAACGTACTGTATCATCCCGTCCTCCTCTGAAACCCCCCCCCCCCTCCTCGATTTTTTTGTTAAAGGACGAGTGGCTCCGTGTATTTGAAGGGGAAGATGTGGGGGGAAAAAATGTCTGCATCAGTCACGTACCCAAACTAAGCACTTCCTCCCACTGTGCTCTCCCAGCCTGCTTTGCTGTCTGGCATTTTCTAGCTTGGCAGCATTACTGATCCCATTCTGTTAACTCAGCGGCTACAGCCTCTGCTAAAGCCTGACATCCTCCTTTCCTCCTTAACACATTCTCTTTGTAGCTGTCTTTCCTCTCCTCTCTGCTTCTCTTCTCCCCGTTTTTTTTCTTTTCCTCACATCCCCCTTACTCTTTCCTATTTTTCTTGTTTGCCATCTTCACCCCCCATTTTTATGTTCTCTCTCTGATCAGCTTGAAAATGTAGGTCTCGTTCCTTGAATAGCTGAAGCGGAAGGAGATTTGAAAGTATAATTCTGCTGTGCATGCTCCTCCTACGTTGTGCTGCCATAATTACATCTGATGAAGATGGCGAGAGGGAGATGAAGAGAGGTAGATAGGGAGAAACAGAAGGGGGTGGGGGCTTGTTTTAATGAGTCCCTGTCTTTCCCTCTGCTTCATAACGGCAACTCAAGAGACACTTGAATGAATGAGGGATACAGCGAGGGATGGAGGGATGGGAAAGTGCGGGGAGGAGATGGAGCAAACAGTGGAGCGAGAGGAGTCAGCAGTTTCTTAATCCAGGCAGCTCTTCAGCTCTCATCATGTCAAGCTTAATCAACAGCAGCACAGAATATCCACCTCTGCTTCACTGTGGTTAAGACCAGTGAGTCCTTAACACATCTGAGTCCTGTTGCTAACAAGTGAGGAAGAATCCCGTTCCTCGGGCTCCGTTTAAAGGTTCAGCTCACCAAAACTGCCTCAAGTGGCATCTAGCCATACAGAGTTTTGGTTTTATTCATCCCGGTTTTGAGATACGAGCCCCTGATGTCCAGTACAGTACACGTAAATAGAACTTCATCTCACTGCATTGAGGCACTAAATCTCAACTGCAAAAGCAATAGAAACTTGCTAGATCATCTGACCGTCCAAAACTGCCTCAGGCCTCATGTTGAAAACCACATCTCGGACAGAGAATGATAAGACTGTCATAGTTTTGACAAATGTCTTATTGACCTCTAATCATTAGAGAACAGGTGTCGCCTCAAGCTATAGCCACTTTACTACTTTATGGTACTTTACTACTACGATTCACAAACCAGTCAGTTTGACTGCGATTCGTCAGTCAGCTCAGCCAATTTTCAGGCCAGTGGCAGCTATTACAAAAGAAAGTGATTGCAAATGTCTTTTCTTAAATGAAAATGAGGCCTTACAATCTCAAATGCTGCTGAATCTGCACTCTCCTCCACGCTACACTATGTAGAAAAAGGTTGGTAATTTTCCTGAATAAGTCATCTTTGCAGATGCAAATTTTAACCTTTTTCTGCCAGTTTAGTATAAGCGTAGTTAAAGTGTCATAATGTTTATGCAAAATTAGCATGGCTGCATTCACTCAAACTCCAACACCTGCCCGTAGGTTTTTGAGGAGATGTGATTGTGTTTATTTGTGCTTTATAATGTTTCATACTACTGATTCATGGCTTTTCTTCACTCACGCCGGTCCCTCTCTTCATTCACTATCTAGCTCGATCGACCATCAGAATGTTAGTTTTCAGTCCATGTAGACTTGTTTCCACACAGCCAATAAAATTGTTTCATTTTCTAACTTATTTATATAAAGCAGTAACATCACCATTCTATCATAGACAGACGGTCACACTGACTAATAGTCTGAAGAAGTCTGCTACACAACACAAGATCCACACAGCTTTTCTCACTGACGAACATGAGCACACATTTCTTCCTGCGCCGTAGCTTGTTCAATGAGCCAGATTGTGGTCATGGTTGAAACAAACTAATGTCACATGTTGGTTTGAGACAGGATTGAGCAGCAGTGTTAGTCAGACACAGTGACAGTCAACAGCATAACACATTATGTCTGCCTTTTACTATGAGAGAGAACATCACACCATGTTTATTACACCCATATGTTATTTTGCTTCATAAGCTATACTTGTTAATATGCAGTACAAAAGGTCACACAAGAAAGTTCAAGCAGCAAAAGAAGAATTACTTGAATCAATTTGAAAAGCCCCAACTGAATTTAGTTTCAGCTCCTTAATGTGATATCAGGTTACCTACTCGTAAATGACAAAAAGGTCCCTCACAAATCAACGCACACAGGTGGAAGTACACATCCACGCACAGAGACCTATCTATACCAAAGACAAGAAAAACTGAAAGATTTGGAACTGCCTTTTGCTTGAATCTCTGCAGTGCTATAACTTCTGGCTTTAACAGGTAAGCAAAGTGGACAGGAAAACGATTTAATGAATGAAGCTGAATGGTAACTGCAATATCGGTCAAAATAGTTGGAGTTTGATACTTAGCCCATATCATGCAGCTCTAGGAGTCCAAGTTGCAGAGTTCATTGTGACTCTAATCTAATTTGTCATTAATTAGCCTTGAGAGACCAAGAGAGGAGGTGAGAGGAGGTGAGAATCTATGAGGTCTCCCTTCCTTCCATACCTGTGTCCCTGATGGTTTTTATGCTACACTTTACTTTTTGAGAAATAAATATGAGTAAAAAAAAAAATCTTGTTCTCGTCCATAGCCTGGTCTCCAAAAAATCACGTTCCAATACAACAAAACTGCCTTGTCAATTACCTCTCCAGGGACACGTAATTTCTCTTTTGTTTTGATGTTTAACAAATACATATCTGATCATAGGGGAGGTTGAGTGATTCAAACAAACACATGATTTTTACAGCAGAGACAGCAGTTTGTATCCCACGTGAAACGATTATTTCAATTCACGTCCGTAACTTCAAAAACGTAACAAACATAATAATTCTATTTTAAACCATGATGTTTACTTAACCTAAAAATATAGTTTGGTTCCCCAAACATAACCAAGTCATTTTGTTGATGTGTTTAAAACTATGACCATAATTGGGAAGAAGAAACGTAGCCTCCTCTAAAATGCAGTTTAGTTGTACGTGAATGTAATATGACAGGTGACAGGGTTAGTGGTCCTACATTGTTGTGCAGATGGATAAGATGGAGTATGCATATCCTCATCTTTACACTTTCTTGTTTGACGGCTTTATATCACTCACACATGTTCACTATCTCCACATAAACCCTACACACACACACACACACTAACCTCTGAAAACAAGTCACCGTTCTGTCATCGGATAAAAGAAAAAAAGACAGTTTGAGCTATTTCCTGTGGCTGTCGTCAGCAAAGTGTGACATGGGTGCGAACCCAGTGACACTCTCAAACACACACACACACACACACACACATACAGTACACACTCAGACTCTCACACACACAGACACGCATACACAGAGACGCTGACCAGCTGTCAACATAAAATATTCACATCGCCGATCCCCAAACACAGAGTACTGAACAGGTGGTAACACCATGTCACGGAGAAAACTACCAAACGCCTGCAGACATGTTAACTTTACTTTTACTTCACTGAACACAATCATACCAATAACGTCCTAATTCATATCTAATGCCTCTGTTTCCAGGAAGTTGTTTTGCTGAACATGCAGTATTCCTTCACCATGCTGCTACATATTTTATGGACCCCCCCACACAAGTAAAAGCCCCATTGAAACCATCTAACAGTTGGTTTCTCGTTTTATATGACCACCTTGGTGTTGAAAAGAGGCTTGAGTCTAATTACATTATTAATGAAAATTCATAGTTTATGCATCTTCATGCTGCAGGTGGGACTAATATAGTTTACTGTATAAATTGTAGCGTATACTGTCTACTGTGAAGTGAGGCTGAAACAAACAGTGTCATAGCCCTCTATTTCACGCTGTTGCACAGGGTTTGTCAAGTCAAGCACCAAAACCAATAGGGGCCCACATCAACATTTCCATGAATTCATCATTATGGAAAATGGAAGTCTGATTTAATTCATCTGGGAATATCTCTGAGGCTTCCCGATACAGTAGAACAACAGACGAGGCGGAGGTGATGAATAACGTTTTCTACATTCTACGTAACTGCTAAACCAGTAAAAGGTCAAGTAGTAATATAAAAGAAACAGATGTACTGTCCCTATGCTTATCTGCAGTTTATCATAAATACATATGTTATACACTGATTTGATTCATATATCCCTATGACAATTTTAAACCTAACAATATATGTCCAATGCCAATGTTCCGCACAAACACAAGAAGTACCGGCCCCTCTATGTGGAGACACTTGCATCCCACCACCACTGTCCTACATACAAATGTTTATAATTTGCAATTACCTTAATCTCGAAACAACTTTTACTATGGTTCCACGCAACAATTGTAGAAAGACATTTTTAAATGTTGGCTTTTGGCGTAAAACACGTTGCTTTAAACATTATTTTGGAATTATTAGGATTTGCAGAATCATACAACATCAGCTTCTAACAATTGCAGGAGCCGAGGTTTTTTGTTGCAAATATTCACTCACTCTGGAGAAACGGTGGGAGGTCTATTATAGAAAGGAATATGACATGGTTACAGGTTCCTTTATTACATCAATCTAAGGTTGAATAAACTTTCCGTGAGCTGTAATTGGCTCAGAGTGGCTGTAGATGTCACATGTAATGTACGGTAAATGAAGCCCACCGCAGGCACTGGACGTTGTTTGTGGTTTGGCGTTGTGGT
>NC_072460.1:1709650-1749650 GCF_027596085.1 Anoplopoma fimbria | reverse complement strand
TGGCTTCTGCATGCGTTTGAGTCTGGTTTCGGAGGGGGAGGATGATCAAAAGTGTGGATATGTGTGGATGAGAGATATGTGACAGAGACTGTCTGTGTCCTTAAACTGTTTTTCTCAGCTGACAGGTAGTTGACTGACTGATATGACTGTCCTCCCAAGAAAAACAACAGCATCAGCCGTCTCAGCAAACGCCACAAAACAGCAACAAAACCTATAGCGGCTGTAAGAATGAGTTCTTTAACACAAGAGACAAGAGACTGTTTGTCTTCAATTCACTACCAATAGTCAGTGTTGTTTTTTCTGAAGCATGACTTTGACGTTAAAGGGCAAACAAACTATGTGTTTTGTCATTTAAATTGGAGGATTTCATTGACCCAGGATTTGTTGAAAACATATTCACAGACTGAAATAAGCTGGGGTCATTGAGGAGACACAGTCAATATATTTCACAAGACCTTTCCTGGAAACCCTGAAATTATAATAAGTAATAATTAAAGATGCATTGAGCAATATTTGTTGCATAAACACTGAATCAAGCAACTCTGGGTTATGTAAAATTCTCACATCCATCCCTTCTTTACATCATTTTGTCTGTCTGTCTGTCTGTCTGTCTGTCTGTCTGTCTGTCTGTCTGTCTGTCTGTCTGTCTGTCTGTCTGTCTGTCATTCCATCTGCAGGTATCTGTGAGTGCCAGCCAGAGGCATTAATCATTTAAAGCAACTCATTATAAATTCCCGGGTCTGAACTGCTGGGCTTGCAGCTGCATTTTTTTTGTGTGTGTGTGTGTGTGTGTGTGTGTGTGTGTGTGTGTGTGTGTGTGTGTGTGTGTGTGTGTGTGTGTGTGTGTGTGTGTGTGTGTGTGTGTGTGAGCGTGTGCACATGCATGTGTGTCAATGTGAGTTGACTATATGCCTGTGTCTGGATGTTTGCATGTTTATTTAGCGTGCGTTAATGAGTATGTGTGTTTGTGTGTGTGTTAATGCAGAAGTGTAATGTGCAGTGTGTGTGTGTGTGTGTGTGTGTGTGTGTGTGTGTGTGTGTGTGTGTGTGTGTGTGTGTGTGTGTGTGTGTGTGTGTGTGTGTGTGTCCAGGTGTGTGCTTCTTGCTTGGAGCCTCTCTGCTGCTCTGCTCTCATGATTAATGCATGTGGAGTGAGAATCCCCGTCCCTCCAGCTTTCTCCCCCTTTTTCGTCCCACATACCACCCTACTTCCCCGAATAGACCTGATCCTCACCATACATGCAGAAAGATAACTCCCATTCCTCCCCCATTTCTGCTGCACACCTCAGAAGAGGAATCAGAAGAGCAAGGAGAGAGAGAGAGAGAAAGAGATAAGGTGAGAGAGAAAGGGCAAGAACATAAGACACAAGAAAAAACAGGGAGGAGGGGGTGATAAGGAGACATGAGGGCATTTACTAAAGGTAAGGTGAGGAGAGGAGTAAAAGGAGGTACAACAGATAGGAGAAAAGCCTTCTTTTGTAAAGACGGCAGAGAGACTCCCTCAGATATCTGATCAAAATGTATATTATAACAAATACTGAGGTTAGAATGGCTGTCTAAGTTTTTTGCTAGAGATTCTATTACTCACATGTAATGTAAAACAAAGTACAAAAATAAAGGCTCGGTCGTCTCACGACGGTGGGAAAGAAGAGGCAGAAGTCGCAAGAAAAAAACATAAATAGAATTTAAAAAAATAAAAAAGCTTAAGGTTTAAGATCGGGAATGTGGACAATTTTTTTTATATTAGCACAATATTATTTTAATGTCAATATAAACAATATATAGTCAAAATCCGGTGATAAAAGTCATCCTCTAATGGTTAAATTGTTTTAATCGAAAATATAAAAAATCCTTCATCCTCTAAAAATATATTCCTTCTCAAGTATTGGAAATCTTCTGCTGTTACATATGTGAGCAAGATTTTACTTGCACTCACTGCAAGAAAACAAAACCTGGCTGTAGAGTCCGATCTTTTTTTTTTTCTTGCTCTATTTCTGTATCTCCGGTAGCTTCCTCTGCCAGGCGGGCTGGGCTTCAACCAGAGCCAGGTTGGAGAGGCAGAACAGGCAAAAACACAAACACACAGGGCAGCTATCATGCTGGGCTATATTATGAGATAATCCTAAACTGGCCGTACAGTGTGACACACACACACACACACACACACACACACACACACACACACACACACACACACACACACAGTTCCCATTACCCATATCTGCTATTTAGTGGGAAATGTATTCCACTACAACGGAGAGGACTAGAGAAGTTGAAAAACATGCCATTTGGCATTTCTAGGAATTCTCATTGATATGCATAATATCTCAAACAACCGACTCATTGACCAGGCAGGAGTAAACTGAGCCAGCTATGTGAAGATATAAAAACAGAGATACAGAAAAGAGACGGCTGGTAAATGTTCTTATCTAAATACTTGATGAGTTCTAGTCATGTTGTGCCTGATGCATGCATGTGTGTTTCCGTGTTACAGTGTGCAGTTCGTGTCCCCTGGAGACCGTCGTAAAGCTGTAACCATCACAGTGTCTCCCAGCACATTTATCTTGACATCCCAACATGCCCACAGAGCTTCACACATGGAAACATACAGCAATAACCGCCATCTAAGCATCCACGCATGTTATAGATACAGTGACCTTCACCGTGGATCCCCCAGTTTCCATGGCGATAGTTGTGTTGGCCTGTCAAGGTCTGAAAACTATTAGCAGGAAGAGAGTATAGAGGTGTCAGGTAGGAAGGAAGAACAGCTTCAGGAAGGTGTCAGGAAGGAATGTCAGGAAGAAAAATAAGAGGAAATAGGATAGTCAAATAAAGAAATGAGAGCTCAGAGTACTGGGGGGGACAAAGGGGAGTAAAAGAATGTCAAGTGAGGCGGAGTTATTTTCAAAAAAGAAAAGTGCTTCTGAGTGACTGAGTTAGAGGTGGTATTCCTGCTGAGGCTACTCATAGTCAGAAAGAGTCACAGATGAACGTGTCTTACATAACTGTGTAAAGACAGTTTAAAGTGTGGTCATCCTCAGCAGCATGGCTTTGTGATTCTGTGAGCCTTTAAATTCAACCTGTTGGTCGGTGATGAAATCTTGTACATTTATTGTTCTAAAGAGATGCAGTAAGGTTCCCTGTTCACTACAGGCCTAATGACAGCACACAGTTTGGTAAAGATACTGTGAAGATATATTAACTGTGTTGGCAAAATCGCATTTAATTGTTTATTAAAGTTTTTATTGTATTAATTAATTTACGTTGTGTATTTTAATAATGACTTTCTCCTGGCTGTGGTGCACTTTTGTTCTTACATTGATCCATGGAGAATGTGAAAAGACTGAAAAAAAGGGTCGCTAGCCTGGTGAAAATGGTAGGAATGTTTTTGGAATATGGATGTCAGTTTTGGTTTATTTTATGCTTTAGATAGACCCATTCATTATAAAACGTAAAAAGAAATGAAATACAAGAGGCGCTATATCCATTCAGAGGTGCTGAAATTCGAATGTTGTTGTGTTGTAAATGTCTTGCCTTCTGTTTTCTTTTGATTGACGCATTTTGATCTGGTCATCATTAAGCTCCGATCAGATAACGAATCGATTCTCTATTGATACGTTTTAAATACTCCTTTGACTGCTTTCCCTCATTCTCTGTAATCACTCAGCCGGACACACACAGACCCGGGGCCTGTGGCACCGTGCCAGATGTGTGTGCCCAGCTGTTTCACACACACACACACACACACACACACACACACACACACACACACAGGCGAGCTCGCCACGGTGCATCATGTCTGAACATCATTGAAAATGACATATAGACGGTAAATGAATCTATAGACCGGCATACGTGACTGCTCAAAAGTCTTCTCTGTGGTTAACAGATGGTGTGAGCTAGGGAGCTACGTTAGCAAACTTATCTTCTGCTTTAGTGCTCCAACCCTGAGTCAGCCTTCTCATGATTTTAGAGATTGCTCACAAAACATCAAACTAAAGATTTAATAAGTGTGCAGGACGAAAAGTGTTAACAGAAAACGATAGTATTACCTAGCTAAAGCAGATCCATACTATTTAAATAAGCTCACACCAGCTAATACTGCATGGTAAATGCACAACTTTTAAGACAACAGGAGCATTGATGGTCAAGGTTAGGGAAAAATGTCCCTCCTCCATTTTGTATGCATTGTCAGCTCTTCAAAACATAAAAATATCTTACAGGCTGAAACAACAGGCCTGAAAAAAGGAAGAGATTAAAGAAAAACGTGGCAGTAGAGAGCTGAACACTGGTGAGGCCTTCGATGGGGTGATGCTAAAGTTTTTTTTGTTGGATTGATAATAAACCAAATTAATTTATTTACTGACTAACCATATTAATCTGTTCATTGAGTCGTTCTTTGTCAGTATACAGAACAATGCGATATGTTCTTTGGTACTATTTTACAGCAAATGTGAGTCCATACTGTGCATGTGAGAATGTGTGTTAGTTCCCTTATATAGGAAGATACATACAGCATGCACACGTGTGTGCGTGTGTGTGTGTGTGTGTGTGTGTGTGTGTGTGTGTGTGTGTGTGTGTGTGTGTGTGTGTGTGTGTGTGTGTGTGTGTGTGTTCATCTCCACTGAGCTGTCAGTGCATCTGGAGGCTTTCAAATAGGATTTCTGCTGCTTGGCGGAGGTTTATGCCGGCGCTGGGGCTTTTGATTCGCCGCTCACTCACGGACAGCCATGCATGACAGACTGCTTCCTCTACCGCAGAGAAGGAGAGAGGGAAAGAGGGGAGAGAGAAACTAAAGAAGAGCAGATGGAGAAAGTGAGGGGCAGACAGAAAGGAGGACGAGGTGGATGAAAGGTAGAGAGAAGGAAGGAAAAAAATAGGACCTAAAATGACAAGAATTACAAGAAGAAAGGAAAGACGGAGAATGATGGACTGAAATAGAAAAAGCTGTGCTCTGTTGTTTCTTTGGTGAAGACGGAGAAAAGGATCATTTCCAACACTGCTTGAAAAATGCTTTGCCCACATTTCAGCAAAGTTGAGCGGTGATTACGTTCACCAGTTAAAATGAAACCTAATTACATGTCAGGATTCAGGCAATCGCTTTAAATTCTCACTGGCAGCACACAAACCTACTAATGACTAATATAAGCTATCTGCAGCTGCTTTCAAGGTCTGCAGTATGATTTCACCCAAGCCAGTGTTCCCTGCATCTCAATTAGGATTACTGTTATTGGTAGGTAAGCTTCCAGTCAGTTCAAACTGTGTGAAAGAGGCTGCCAATAATAATTTGCAGTTGAACAGACGAGCTCTTTTTTGGAACTGTAATACATTTGACTTGATTTTTGCCGATGGAGCTCCTGCAGCTTTTGAGTTGGGGCTTCCTCAGGAGCCATTTAGTTACTATTGACAATATGATGACGCTGTGTGGAAAATCACCAAATAAAACTCTAAAGGCTTGGTTTCTGTTGTAGCGCATCACAAAGAGACATTTTTTGGAGGAGAGATCGTGGTTCGGTTCAATATTGAAAAACCTAACTCCAATTTTTACTGTAGGCCTCCTGTAAGCCCTTTTAAATAAAGTTTTTTTATATATATAAAGTTTGTTCTGAAACTATATATAAAAGGGGCAGCAGTTGGTACTCAAGAAAGGTGAGAGACAATGGAGCAGTGATGAGCTGGCACCAGCCACTATGTTTATCTCAGTTCTAGGTGTCGTCTGAATTATGATCATTATCATTCGTCTGCGGTGATGAAAATACACCCTCTCATTTAGGTCGATGCGGTCATGCCCGTCATTAAAGAAGAAACCTTCATTGTGTTTGGGCTTCATTAGCGATCGGTTCAATTCCTCTAAGGGAAAACTGACACAAGGGTGAAAAATATATCACGTTGTAAGCGAGAAATGTAAGAGGTAATTACCAAAGTGTCATTCCTGTAACCTGTGTCATTAGCAGTATTATTTTTATCATTATAATCAGCAGGAGCACTATCAGGAAAAGGCGGGCCAGCATTGGGGCCACACACACTCTTGAACATTATCATTATGGTTAAATAAGCTGTAACTGTACAAGAGTATTATTTCACTGTAGATTACTTTTTGGTTTGCATAAGGCATCAGTAAAGACCATGTAAAGTTCTGCACTGGGTTGCACCAGCTATGCGTACGTTCAAACATAGCCTAGTTTGAACATCATTTCTAATTTAAGTAAGAGTTTAAGAGCTACTAACATTTCTGAAATAGTTCCATATTTCGGAGGCATACGTTTACAATTGATCTAATTATAAACCTAGCCCATAGTGGATGTTAAGTCCTCCATAAAACAGTGGTTGATCGTAGCGCATTGTTTTGAAAGGTGGGATAACTAAGATGAGGAAGAGCGAATTATACCGGCTGATAAACTGGCGTTAACGACACGTTTCATTATAGATTACACCCTTTTGCTACTCATGATGACGGATTTATACATCCTGCTTTTGTGTGTCTGCTATTATTATTTGGCTACAGGATCATTTCAAAACCTGGACAGTTAAAATCAACCTTATTAAAATGCTTTGTTCTTTTTTATGTACCTTTTGTGTTGTTGTTGTTTGGTGATTAACGTTCTCTATTTTTAGCCGTTGAGATGAACCTTAACGTCTCTGTGGTGCAACCAAACATCGCCTCGGCTTTAGTATCAAACTAACTTATATCAGCATATCGTTAAGTGTGGAAATTGAACCCAAGCTTGAGAAAAAACGTATGTTTAGCTGGTGCAATGGGCCGCTGGTAATGATGATTATATTGCTTTTTGCAGTTTTTGAGTGTGTGCGACCTACAACTGAGAGGTTTAATTAGCTGTGATGGAGTAATGCAATAGCTCAAAAGGGAAATGGGCTGGAACGTTCTCCATATCAGACCTCAGCGGGGGTGATAATGTGCTGTTGTCTGCGGTCCTATCATTGTAAATCTGTCCATATCCGTGTACCTGTCTATCACCCCTCCTTTTTTTAAACCTTGTTTCATCACTTTCTCCTTTTTTTCTCTGCCTTCTTATCTTTTCTCTCACTCCGTCTCCCCTGCTGTAGCTGTCTCTGTCAGTGTCTCTACTGTTTTCTCGCACTGTAACACATTTTCTCTCGTAGTCTCTTTTTTATTCGTTAACACAGAATTTGAAAAGTCACAGTGTAAATCAAGGAGTGAGAGAGTGAAAAGGAACACTGTGACTAATATAGCAGAACTCACAACAAGACATATCAATAACTTCACAAACAGGATCATTTACAAATACAAATAATATACTATAGTCACCCCCTCCCAGAAATGACATTTACATACTAATAGTTTGGAACGGCAATAATGTTTGAAGACATGTAACGCTGTCTGGTGTTAATTTTTATCTTTTAAACAGGCCCTATTATGTTATTTTCCGGGTGCATATTTTTATCTCAAGTTACAGTTACAACATGTTTACATGCGTTAATGCTCATAATCCTCCTTGTTTTTCTCACCCTGGCTGTCCTGCAGCACCTCTTCTCACCCTCTCTCTGAAACGCTCTGTTGTAGCTCCTCCCTCCAGAAAGCAAAGTCTGCTCTGATTGGTCAGCTTGCCCGCTCTGTTGTGATTGTTCAACATTTTACATTTCAAAAAACTCTTCCTCCGTCTCTCTCTTTTGTTGTTTGAGAGCCAAATCAGCCGGAAGGAGTTGTACGTCACTTCTGTAACATTATGACCTCATAAAGTTACAGAAGAATTCAATGGAGCCGTTTCAGGCAGCTCAGGAGCTTCTGGGGGGGAGGGTAACTCCTTTTAGGCGTGGACTTCAGGTTTTACACTCTACGAACCTTTTACATGTAAAAAAATGATGACAGACAGACAGACAGACTCACACACAGACTCACAAGTTGAAAATCATACCAGCCACTTGCTGTCAGGGCTGGTAATAAGAGCATAATGATGATAAGATAAATGCAAAACCTTAAAGTGGTCACATGTCTGTCATTGAACACAATGAAGTCGCACACATTGTGGTGAAAAGTCTGTGACAGGCAGGAGGTAACATCTGAGAGGAGGGAACAGAAAAGCACAATCTGCAGATTTCTCAGAAAACTAATTAATCCGGCACACTCACAGACGCACATTTCTATTAGCAGCCCAATGTGCATGCTGAGTCTAAAATTTGTTCACAGTCTGTTGAACCTCAAACAGGTTGGGAGGAAGACGTGCTGCCAGACAGCTTAGATGACAAACGGTATTGCCGTTACAAAAGGTAATATAGAGATAGATGCAGGTAGCAATACCAACTGCAACATTCATAAACTTTGCTATATTGTTTTTGTTGGTTTCTCTTTTTTTTGTTCATTGGAATTAACTGTAAGCCTCTGGCAGCTGTGTCGTTTTCTAGGAGCAGGTGCATCAACCTATGTACATCAAAGCACTCGATGTTGTCCAATTCACCACTTTCATTCCATTTTACTGCATACAGTATCTGTTTAACTGCTACGATACCGACCTCGTGAAACATTTTACATTTGCAGTTTGAATTAATGTCTGGTACACAGAGAGTAATGTGTTTAAAGTTTGTAAAAAAAAAAGTTGCTTTTGTGGAATAAAAAGCACTAATGTGTTTTTAATGAAGACGTAATGAGTAAAAACATTTTGGTGCACAATATATAGAGTAGCAAAGGTTACCGTGCTGCCACACTGAAATCAAAACCATGTAATAATCATTTACAATTGTTTCTTTTCTCATATCAGCTTACTTGTTACTTTGTGGTGATCAGAAAGAGTTTCCATTTCCACTGCGCAGCTCGCTGAAGCACTTTGGATAAAAGCCTCCACCAAATGGCATGAATTAAATTCCCTTCACTAATGGCTTATAAAGTCACTTTTATCAACATATTTGCATCAAGGTTCACACTATGCATGGGGCTCTGTAGCTTTGCTTCAAAAAATATAAACAGGAGCAAAAACGATACATCGATGCATCAGTATGCACGACCTTAAGCTGCTAATGTGTTTTCTGTCTTTCAGACTGAAAGCAGGTAAATCTCAGTGGATGCAAATCTTGTCATTAAGTCAACAACAATCAACATATCCATAGAGGAAAAGCAGCGCATCATTTTGCTTTTGTTTTAGACCTAATTTAGGCAAAGGGTTTTTATAGAAAAAACATGTTTGAAGATATTGTAAAAAGATGTGTTTTGGTATCATATTGACACTATCAAAATATTCAACTTAAACTCAGTGAACTGCAAATCATGATTATAACTAATTCAAACTTTGAAATTAGAGTTGATCCATTACTTCCCTGCCTATAGTCACTACCTTGAAACACATTATTTGCTATTGCAATAAATGACTTACAGTACAATGTCAACCGAATTAAATCCTTTGGTTTTACTCATAATATGAGTTGCTGAAATAATCTTCAATTCAATCTGATCCACGGAGGTGAACACACTCAAAGAGTTTCAGTTAATTTATGTTAATTGTAAGATTTGAACGTCTGAATTGTGCATTAATACAACACCGGGCTGAAGCAAAGGCAAAGGTAGTAGAGGGGGAAGCTAATTATATGACGCTAATTTGCCTTTTGAGCCTTCCAATTTCTAAAATATATTTCTGTAAATGTATTCATTTACATTGGATTATAAGCCATTATTAGTATCTGTTATAAAGTAATGTTGTCCAAGACTTTGCTCACTAAACCTGAGATACGTTTATGAGATTATTTCAGTCTCCAGAGCTGAGAGAAGGTGAGCAGTGGGGGACTTATTATACAGCTGTGGTACACAAAATCACAATTGATTGTTGAAATTGATTTCACAATTCGAGAACGTCTGGAAAAGATGACAACCTCCAGCCTTCCAGACATCATTTTCACAGCCGGTATTCAAATATGCACCGCCAAAGCATCAGCATCTTCCCCAGGTGTACTTTCTCAAGGATTGAATAACTCGTATAAATGAGTTGCAAATACATGGCATGTGGGTGTTTCAGTATCCCTCATCCATATTCATGAGAGCTACAACACTCGGGGTTTATCATTTTAAGGTGCTCAACAGACGACGGCAGCACACAGCACACATGAATGCATCAAGTGAAAAAAGGTTCATCCGGTTCATTCCAAGATGCTACTAATCCATTGTGGAATGAAAAAATGCTACCTGTGAGTTTGCAAAACACAGAGGATTCAAGTCTCAAAAATAGAAGTATTTTTTAAATAAAACGACACAATACTTTAACTGTGTCGCTGGTTAAGCAGGTATAATGTTTATAACATGTTCACCATCCTACTTTAGCATTTGCTGATTAGCAAAAAACAAATGGTACAGCTGTGGTTGATGGGAATACCATTAGATTTGTAGATATTTGTTCATAAACCAAAATATTAGACAAAGAGACATTTGGACCTGATGCTGGTGCTAGATAAAAAATGTAAGGTATTACAAAAGTTATAACAATTCATAGTTCCTATAGTTGTAATGACATTTTGCTCAAAACGTCAGGGTGGCGCTAGAGGAAAAATGAGGGCACCATGGATATCTGTACCAAATGTCATAGCAATCCATCCAGTTGATATTCTCAGTCTGGACCAAAGCAGCGGCCTGAACGACTGACGGACCAACATTGCCATCTATAGAGCTGCTACCATGAATAAAAACCTGTCTCAGTGATTATGAGCAGTTTGGTAAAGGATTATTTTTTGAAAGACTTTTCCTTCAATCAAAGTGACATGTTTAGTGGGCAATAAAGATCCAACTTGGTTCAAAATGGCTGAAGGTGTGATTTAGAGTCAATGTGTGCAGGCGTAACCCTTTTCATCAATGATATTTCGAGGACCATTACACCTACATGTGATTAGTGTAGCTATGCTCCTTTGATGCATCTCCTGAGTTGTCAAGTGAACTTTACTATGTCTGACTATAATTTTGTATTTTGCTTCAACAGCCTGAGTTCTCAGCTAAACGTGGAGAAACTCTTAGGGAGGCCCTCAAAACCACCTTGAATCACGGTAGGAGAGTATTTTGGGGCTGCAGTCTTTATAAATGTCTTAAATACACATTTTAAATATTTTACTGTACATGTATGCAAGGACAGTTAGCCCCATGAATGAGCACCAGGCTTTGAAGCCAATTTGAATTGGTGTCCAAACATTTTCCCATAGACTTAAATTGGGAAACAGAAGTTTGTGACAGCGGACACGTTTTTGAGGTAAACAACTCCCAATACAATCACTCGGGTTATTTCATACCAAGGAAGTAACCTTTGTAGGCTTCATGCGCCACTGAGCAAATTTCCTCTCTATGAACGCGGCCGAAACGCTGTATTCAGTTCACTGTTTACATCCATGGTTGAGAAAAATACAAAAATGTAAAGCCCTATCCTATGATACTATAATGAGCAGTATATGTAGAACTCAGTGTAAGACATATCCACCAATCACATCACTCATTATGTCACAAAGGTCAATTACTACCCTGAAAGCCACGCTTCCTAAATGCCACCCTTACTGAATCAGATACATCGACTATAAACTCTCTGATCCTCCTCTTCGGCCTTCTAATTGGTGTCACTCTCCTGGTTTAGTCTTCTAAATGTTATCTGATGCAGGAGGCGTCAGAACGTAACAAGATATGGAGCTGGCAGTGCTTATTAGATTACTAGGACAGAGAGTGCCATCGATTTAATACAATAATGATCTGTGAGTTAGACAGAACAGGGTGGTCGACCCTCAACACACAGCTCTATAGTAACTGGAAAAGAAATTCTAATTTTATCCGACTTTTTAGTTATCTTATTTTAAATGGTTTTTTTTTAACTCTATCTCTTCAGAGATTTTGATTTAATTCAATCAAGTTTTGTTTAAACCAGAAGAAGAATTTGATTTGGATGGACTGAGGGGACAACATATGTGGCTTTGTGCTTGTTAAATAGTCATAATGAAAGATACCTGACCTATTTATACTGTATTCGCTTTGGCTTGCCTGGCCAAGTCTGCTAAATGTTATCTGATGCAAATGGAATCAGAGCGTAGTACGATGGATATGGAGCCTGGCACTGTTTATTAGATTACCAGGACATGCAGTACATTGATTAGCTGTGATAATAATATGATAATAGGATAATGTTCAGTTTAAGCATTGGTATTAATCCATAGCTGCAGACACAACAAGGCTTGACCTCTTCCCCACTGAGCTGAGGGAAGGGGATCTGTGGGGATATTTGTGACATCTAAAATTAAGTTTTTAAATACATTTTAAAATGTATGAATACTTTTAGTCATAGAGGCTAAAAACACCAGGTCTGTACATCTTATATCTTATTTCATTGTAAAAAAAAAAAATGATACATGGCATGCTAATGTGTTTCATCTCATACAGCCGTAATGTTAACGGCATCAGAGAGTCACAAGGTTTGCAGTGTGGTAGTGTTTATTAGATTATCAGGATTAAGAGAACATTGATTAGCATAGACAATAATGAAGAAGATAGTGAATGTTAATAGGAATAGAGAGCTAATCCATAATTCATGGGAAGAAAAACAATGGCATGACCAGAGTATTAATCTGTACAAGATGTTGGAGTCCAGGGTCAAAGGCAGCAGAGCTTTGTGTGCAATGCACATTTGTGTGCATTTAAAACTTTTAATTAATTTATGTTTTAGGAAAATATTTAATGACATAAAGGCAGAGTACCCAAAAATCTTAAATTAAGTCTCCCCTCCTCCTATACAATTATGTGTGAAAGGAACAGAGAGTGTTGTAGGCGGCGGTTGGATTTAATGCTGTTGTGTTGCATTTCATGTTATGTTTTCCATTTTGCCCTACAGGAAATCCCTCTGGGTTCCTTCATTTAATCAACATACCAATTTATTGCTCGGGCTTCTTGCATGAATTAGGCTGAGCCAAGGGAGGGTGACTACATGAGTGTGTGTGTACGTGTGTTTGTGTGTGTGTGTTTTAATCTATCACAAGTGCAGTCAAATCCCTAAGTCAGAGGCTTATCAACTCCTCCCTCCCTCCACTTCATTAGCATTATCCACCATTATTAACCTGTAGTACTCACTGTCTCTCTCTCGCTCTCTCACCCACACTAAAACACACACACACACACACAGGACCACATGCAAAAGCAGGTGATCAAAATTCGGTATTAAAGATGATCCCACATGAGCCAGACATAAGCTTCCTTACTGTACATTCAGTAGGACGTCTTTGAACTCACAACCAGTAAAACTGTCCTGACATGTGCTGCTAAGAATGACTAAGACTTGTTAAAATTACCTGCTATCTTTTTAACGTTTTCTGGAAACTGACATCCTGCTTTGATTTTGGTGTCAAAATCCAACTTGCAAAATCAAGCGCTCCTGTTTGACAGGTCAGCCTGGTCTCACTCCCAGGGGGTCAAATTCCGCCGCTTGGGAAGTAACCGTAGGATTATTAAATAAAACGTTTATATACCTCTTAAAGAGACACTGTGTCAGAGCAAAGAGCGTGGGATACAGCTCTATCGTTGTAAAGTAAACCAGCACCATATATCGGTGTTATTAGTCATTTACTATCGGATGCTAATTTGTTAGCATTGGCTATCAGCGGGAATGATGCATCAGGTACACATGGATGATACTGGTGCCAAAAGTCTCCCCCACAGAAGCAAATTAAAAATGAGACACAACAACACAACCACAGTCTGTTTGTTTAATCCAGCAGAGTGTTTATCGTGCTGTCTGCCAATGGTGTGCCCCTGGACCTGACATCAGTGGGAATCAATGGGTGCCGGCATGGCTAATATATTAGACGTGGCCTCGTGCTTCTGGTTGTGTTTGCTGTCTGAAGTCTGTCTTGTCTGCCCAGGAAGGCTGAGACTTGATATTTGTCACCAGACCAGACGCCAGGGCTGATGGTTTGAACCCGTCACCAAAGGGAAGCGTCCTCTCAATCAAAGGGGGCCTCTTGACCTCCACCCTGCTCCTCATCTCTCCATCCATCTCCAAATAACTTTAGTTGCATTAATTATTTTTATTTTTTTTTACTTCTCAGTCTCTTTTCCCTATATTTCTGAATGACAACACTGTGGTGTTTGGATCCCTGTCTTTACTGCACACCTGTGAGGAGTCGAATGAACTCAAACACACACACACACACACACACACACACACACACACACACACACACACACACACACACACACACACACACACACACAGTCACACAGTCACACAGTCACGACCCGTCTGTCTTGCCTCGGCAAATTAATGGAGATTCTGTCAGAGCCTCAGGAAGGAATTACTGCCACTTGCTGAGCCCTTACACTCCCTGTCTATCACAAATACAGACAAAGACCTACAGTACAAAGTCATACACACACACACACACACACACACACACACACACACACACACACACACACACACACACACACACACACACAGCTTCTATGGTTACTTTTGCTCATCCCTCTACTCATTTATGCATTTTCTAATATTTACTCTTTAAATTTCATTCATAAATGTATAAATAGTTCAACCTTGCTGTTCTAATATTTTCAGATTTTCACCAAGAAAAAGAAGGATTCCTTAGAAGGAACAGCATTTTTTTCAAACTGATTTTCTCCTTCTCCCTCTCTCTCTCTGAACTCATTTATCTCCCTCAAACCCTCAAACCATCCCTCTCACTTCTTCCTTCACTTTCTCTGCAATGACTCGTTCACTTCATTCACTCGTTTCAATTCAATATCATTCAAGTCAAAACTGCATGATTGGCACGAAAAAACAAAAGTAGCTACAGCCAAAGCAAAATCATTTATTTACCTCTCCTCCCTCGCCAACTCGAGCAACGGGCCAGACAAACTCGTTATCGGGTCTGTCGCTGCTGGACCTGTTTCCAGACTCAAACTTTAGTTGCATGCTTTTGGAATAAACTTAAAATTCTTTCCCCTTGTTGTTTATCATCCTATGCTTAAACATTAATCAACTGTGACTTCTGTCCGCCTACAGGATTAAATTCTATTCATACCCAAATGCTTAGTCCCTCACTATAAATCAACATTATTTGATTATTGATTCCATTTATGCCTCCAGTAAACTACAACAATCTTCCATTGTTGCACTAATTTACAGTGTCAAAGTAAGGACAGGCATAAGAAAAAGAAAAATGTTCCGCACACACACACACACACACACACACACACACACACACACACAGATGAGGCCATACATACATCTCCTTGTCAAACACGACCTACCTCAGTGAGGTGCGGGTTGGGGTTGAATCCACACTGGTTACAGACGGTGGCCTTGCACTGGGTGCAGGTGTTGTAGTTGGGTACAGCCGGTGGGTTGGACAGCTCTGTGGAGGTGCACACTGGGCACAGTTTGCTTCTCGGCATTGGAGCGATCTGCGGCACCGAGTAGGGCGAGGTGGGCGTCACGCCACGATCAGGAGACGCAGAGGGAGACCGGCCTGTCCTGGAGCCGCCCGAACCGCTGAAGTCCACTTGGAGGTTTCGACGGGAGCCGTGCTGACCGGAACTTGGCTGACCTCCGTGGCCCACCATGCCGGACCCAGCTGGACCGTGACCCATCCCGTGGCCAGACCCGGGGCCATGCCCCATGCCGGGCCCCTGGCTTGACTGCATATGTCGGGGGGAAGTCGGAGTCTCGTGAGTGGCCAGGCGGTAGGGCTCGCCAGCCCTGGACCCTACTCCTCCACCTCCGCCTATTCCTACTCCCATCCCTCCCATACCTCCTCCACCTATTCCTCCCATTCCTCCTCCTCCCATTCCACCTATTCCTCCTCCTCCTCCGTGGCCTCCTTGTTGCATGCCAGGCTTGGGGCTACCCATCGGACCCCTGGAAGAGAGAGACAAAGCAAGTCCTTACAACACTGAAAACATCCAAACAGTTGGAAAACGTAGAATTGTTCGGAAGGTCTTTATATCGTCAAGAGTATCCAGGACTTTGTTTTAGAAAGAGATGTCGTTAATGAAATGAGCAGTTATTGATGTAAGCATGTCTCTGGATTTCTCCACATGTTGTTGAAGGATTAGCTTGAAGCATGGGACTTATTTATGTAGCTATCAACTGCACACATACTACATACTAGATATTGATACAATACATAACATGACAGTTAGAGGTTTTTCGTTCTAAACCAAGTCAACTTAAAACATTAAAAAGTCAATGAGCTCAGACATTAGCTTCCTGCTAACAATAGCTTTCAGTCAACACAATCAAAGATTGCAGGTAAGAAATCTTTAGATCTTGAGAGATAGAACTAAAATGTTTTAACTACTCTCAATTAGGACAGATTGATTCGCTATTTTGGCAATTAAACAAACTGTACTGAAACCTTTCTGACTTTCTATTTTCAAAACAGTTTTTGTGGGTATTATTAAAAATGTATCTTACAAATTCATTGCTGAATGCAACCTGGCCATAGTATTTATATTTTTCTGCTGCAGGAGCAGAGTAAATGTAATAAGCTGCGTTGGTTGATGCAACATCAGTATTAATATAAGAATTTTCTTTATTGAATGCATTATTGTAAATCAATAAGCACTACAGGAGAAGTCGCCTGGCCATTGTCACTGTATTTTAACAAATTCAATTATCTTCGGATTTGCCAGAGAACCAGCACCAAAAACAACATTTAAAAACCAGCAAAATAATTACGGATTCATTCACTGTAGCTTCTGAGAGCCGTGGAAAGACCACAGACATCAACCAATTAAAATGGAAAATAACAGGCCGGGCAAGACCGACCACGCACACACACACACAAACACATTTCTACTGTGTGTCAAAGGCGACACGTACACATACGCTTCAGGCAGAAAATAAGACACATACAGTCACACCTAGACAATATTTATTGAGCGCACACTTCTGGCAGGAGACACAAACACACAATTGAAGGGGAAGCAAATCTTATTCTCCTGCTACTCTTCAGAGGTACGTAAATAAAGTATCGGGAGATGTTTCAAACAGCAGACCATAACTGACATGACACTGAGTATGAAGGCAAATAGATGTCGGAATCCGCAAGCACAAATGATATCCACGCACGCACGTGTGTAGAGGTCCCGCGCACGCTACTCAAAATTGCTTTTGCGAGCACTTTCACATCACTCCGCGAAGAATATCTCTCTCACCCGGATGAGTGATGTAAAAGCGTTAAAAGTAACATGCATGCACAGCTGTTTGAGTTGGACGCGTGGGACCTCCACGCACATTTTTTGAAAGCACTTAAAGGGATGTTTGTTATAGATTTTAGGTTCCCTGTTTATCTCTTGATTTGTCGGACGACTCTAAGTCGCCCAAACTTATTGGCTTTACTAGTGTTCTACAGAAAAGATGTTTCGACAAAGAAGATTTTTCTCTTCTGTTCTACTCTTTGATTAAATAGGTCAATTAAATGCCTCATATGAGTAATTCTGATCTGCCTGGTTACGTTATGGCAACCAAAGCTACCTGGTCAAGGTTAGAGGAAGATCACCAGTACATGGTTTATAGAACTGCAATCTCTAGTGTTGAAGTCACACAATCACCATGGGGATGATAGTCACTATTATATTCTATTGTACTCTATTGTCTGTGCTGTCATTGGTTGAATGAGTAGGCTCGGTGTGTGTGTAACACACCGGGCCTACACATACAACCTTAGTGCACATAGAAATTGGAAATGTTGATTTACTGAACTGTGTCACAATGTTCCAGACTGCCTCGCCTCTCACTGAAAGATATTCTTCTTGCGGACAGTCTGGCCGTGACAAAATCTCTCTCTCTCTCTATGTTTCTACTTTTTTCTCTTTTTCTATTCTATTTATTTTTCTCCTCTGTAATCTTTCTCTCTATGAACTTCTTTTTCTCGAACACAGCCCCCTCTCTTTTCTCAATCACTCCTCTCTTTATTGCCTCTCTGACTCTCTATTATCTTTTGAGTCGGCACTGACCATGAACTCAGTGCCCCAATGTTCTCTTTTGTCCTTTGTTGAATCTCACCTTTTTCAACATTTTTATTTACGCTCTCGAAATGGAAGTGGACCTTAGGATACCCTGTGTGTTTGTCTGTTTTAAACGGGTCAGAAAAACGCTCTTGTTGGTCAAAATCAGACTGTTAAACTGTGTGTACAAATTTACAAACAAAGCAAAGACGCGATCACGATGCACACACGCTAAAGCACCCACAGCTAAACAGGAGTCGTGTGCAAAGTGTGAGTTGCTGTGTGATGCATGTGTCGTTTGAAGGGGAAAGGGGTGACTCAACGAAAACCTCAAAGCTCCACTGATTTACCCAGCAGAGACCTTGAAGAAGATGGGATAAGAGACTTTAAGCTGACAGGGAAACTGATGAAGGGAAAAGAGGTTGAAAGAGAAAGAGAGAGGCATTCACATAAAAATTGGTTCTATATTTTGCCATTTTTTATTCCATGGCTGTGTTGAATACTTCACTCTGATTGGTTGATCGCTGCATTCAACGTCTTTTATTTCTGTATAGCAGACTTAGATCCACTGCTGTGTTGGACTTCCTGTGGGGACTTTCTCTTATCGTTCTAGGGTGACACTTTCTTCTTGGTATTTAGGGCGATGTTAGCTAACTAATTTGAAGGCAACTATAATTTTTTTAATACAGTTTTCTTGTTCTTGTACTAATCATTTTTACTAATCCTTTGGTCTAAGTATTGCTCATCTTTTAAAAAAAATCTCCGATATCACTGGAAGTGTGTTTAGTTTGCTGCAAATGCATGTTTACTTCTACTTGCATATCGAGGGCAGAAGATTTTGCTCGGAAGCAATTTCCTGCATGTATGCTTCTATACATAGTCTAGACCCTTTTTGGCTCAAATCAAGAGTACATAACATTTTTCCAAATCTGATCTGATCAGACCCAGTCTGTCTCATTCAAAAGCTGCATTGTGGGTGACACATATGGAATAACATTTGGAAATAGTTATCCATGAATAAACATTTTTTGGCAGACAGACTGGCAGTTTAATTACAAAAATGTAAGCTTTGGCTTTCATAAACTCATATTGGTCCGATCCAAATCAAAGCTGAAAAACAACCTTCCAATATTCAAGGTCACTGTGAGAAAGAAATACTAAAGAAATAGATTCTAGAAAGAAAAATATAGAGGGAATGGGAGAGAAGAGGAAGACAGAAATGAGAGTACTGGTGATACTCATTTTTATTTTCAGTAAGACACGACCGCTAATTGTTGTGAGAAACTAAGGCTGACGTAGGCGACAACCCGAATAATAGGAACAATCCCTCTCTGTGTGTTTACACACTTCGCCTCTGCAACTGCACTGGGGACATTTATCACTGTCGCAACCCAGCCTTTAATGACCTAATACAAATGCTTGTTCAGTCAAAGTGATTTCACCCAGCCCCATTATAACCCTCAATTTATTGTCTGATTGTGGAAGAGAGGGATAAAGCTTGCCTGCCAATCATCCGTAAGTGACAAAGACAAGGACAGATGATTAGAGAGGGGAGGTGATGGAAAGGGAGAAATAGGGTGAGGATGTTACATCGCCTTACCCGGGTCTCCAACTGTTCACTACGGTGGCCATTTTAGGATTTAAAGATATTATTTAAGTGACTGCTTGTTGAGATTATTTATTGTTTATTAAATATCATTGAGAAATATACTGTAGCTGATGTGTTGACTATTGAACCAGTTTAAAACATATGGTTGATTAGATCAGTTCCTGCACTGAAAATACAGGAAGAAGCGGTGGGTTGCAGTCTGCTGCCTGACTGCAGTTTTTCATCTGTAATCCCACAAAATCCCCAGAGGTGGTGCTCTCAGTTTTTATTGATGTTTGCCTTAGTATCCTTCTCTTCCAGTTGAAACGCAGAGCAAACAGAGGTTTTGGTAGGATTTACCTGATCTTGTGACCCCCAGCTGGTTGCATTCCTTATCCCACCTCCAACCTAGACCTGCAGCAAAACAAGTCTATTAAGATTATTGGTGGACCCAAACTAAACATCTATTTCCTCCTCCTCCTCCTCCTCCTCCTCCTCCTCCTCGTCTTCCCACTCTGGGCTGTTGACAGAATTGCTTTTGTACGGCCCATTTATTTCCATCTGCCTCCTCTCTCTTTCTCCTTTCTCTCCACCTTGACTCTCATTATTTTCTGTTTCTCCGTCTCCTTTTCTCTTTCTCTACATTCCTAGTTGTGCAGATTTAGCTTTGGGAGCACAGATATGCAAACTAAACTTAAAAAAAAGTATATTTTTAATGTTTCAAGCATCTCTGCCCATGTAATTAATGTTATTGGAAGGTTAGCATACTAGCTAGCTCCTAAAACAGAGGGTTAAGCTCTGGTGTAAGACAGGAAAACTTGGTGTCCACCAAAGACGTTTATTCATTTAAATTCTCCCCGCTTCATTGCAGCCCCTCTCTCCCCCTTTTTTCTCCTCCGGTCTCTTATTAGTCATTATTGTTTTCCTCATTTGTACTTTTTAAACTGCTTTTTATGCTACAAATTTCGGTGTTTATTAGCTCCTAAACCAAGTTAGCTAGCTAACTAGCCTGAATAAAACAAGAAGGCTACATAAAAATGAAGACTGAATTCATTTTTAAACTATGACATTCATATTCTTGGACGTTCGACATGGTAGCCAACACTGCGTCCTGTGCTTAGCCCCGCCCAGGACGATTGTGATTGGTTTAAAGAAATACAAACGAGTCAGAGAGTTATGTTCCTCTGTAGCAGAGTGATCACGTGTGCAGGTATACCTCTCTCTCCCTCTCTTCTTCTCCTGTCTCCTTTTCAAAAAAAAAATCCTCATACCTTTTTTTTTCCCATTCAATTGCTACAGTTTTTTTTCATTGCACAGATTAGCTAACTGGCATGAATACAAAAATGTTATAAAAAGCATAAATTGAATGCGCATCACATTCATGTTTATGGAAAGTCGGCAGGCTAGTTTACTAAGCTACTATCTACCTACATAGCTAACAGTACCTACTCAGTTCCTACAGTGACAGTTTGGAATTTGCAATACAATCCCAGCATCCTCTTCCCTTCCTACTTGACGCTGGTTGCAGGACTGAGTCTCCTCCCACTCTGCTGACCTTCATTGACCTTCCCATTTGTCTCACAACCGCAGAGTCACTCCTCGGCTCAGGCAGGAAACTCATCTTCTGAACACTCGCTTTCAGGAGGTCACTTTCTGAATCATATCTTAAATCTCTGCTCACTCGGACTGTCGTTATCTCTCTCCTAGTTCTTCACTCTGTTGTCACATGAATATTTCCCGGCTGTTGTATTTCCTTTTTGTTGAGAGCTTGTAATATGTGTGATGTTACTGATTGTTATAATGCTGCTGCAAATGCTCCTCTATCAGATGACTCAACACAACACAAGCACACCCTGCCAATGGCAGTTACTATGGGCACCGGGTCAGCTAGGTACACGCAAACATACTGAATGCATGCACAAGTGGAGGCACTGAATAAACATACATTTAAGCGCATGCAAGCACACATTTTGCATATATTCTGAATGCAAATAAAGCTTTATTGATCTCCATGGGGAAACTGGGCCCTTGCAGCACCAATATATATATAATGAAAACTAGATATATGGAAGTTGGAAACAGGAGCAGTAGAACTTGAGAAAGTAAATATGCACACATGCCCACGCTCACGTATTCTCACTAGTGCTTGTCACTGTTTTAAGGAGTGAGTGGGCAGCACAGCAAGCTATTTCTGAGGGATAAGTTTGTTCTGTATTATACCACACCAAGTATTTTCTTGTGTTTTGTCCGTACATAAGAAAGAAGGAGGTAGAAAAGGAAAGGATTCAAGTGCTTGTCATTCAGAGGCTGTTATTGTGGAGTTTACTTTTTCAATCAAAACCAAAGACTACACCAGGTGATTTCACAGATTCATGCGAGAGGCAGAGGAAATAATCAATGAAATCAGGCTCTTGATATCTTGAAAACCTGTCGCCTCAGCTCTCTGCGGCACAATTTGACACATCTGATGTAGGAGATAATCATGCCTTCCTACCTTCTCCCTTCCTAAATAAATGTTTGTTTCAATCTATTACTGAATAATAGCTGGAATGTAACATTGAGTATCTGACTCTATATTGAAAAGCAAAAACAACGAATGCAAAGTACATAATCAATTATTTGATTTCTGTGCTAGGGGAGGAAATCTACATTTAATTGAAGAGAAAAATAGGAAGGGGAAGATCTAAACTATTAACATAATAATACAATAAAAATAATATCTGTTTTATGTGTAAAATCAGTCCTTTCTTGTACAAAAACATGCTGGCATCACAGCATGACTTCTTTCAAGATTGACCCACATAATATAATATAATTTAGGCATATGGATTAATGCTGATAAAACATAAAGTGTAACTTTGATTTTTGCAACTGTTACATTCATAATTATGTATTATATTCATTAAAACAGCTTGAGACTGACCATGTTTAATGATCTCAGATTCTGCCTTAAAAGTGGTTAAAACTTTCATATGATGAAGCTTTAGATGATAGTATCCATCAAAGAAATAACTTTACGTTAGCAGTGATTCAACATCAGCGATGCAAAGTTATAATCAGTAAATGAAAAGAAATAAAGTAAAATCACATTGCGCTAATATTGTGCAAAGCATTATTACAGTATGTAAGAACTTGATAAAGATAAAGCTTTGTTATGCAATCAGGGAGTAGCAACACGTCAACAAAGCTGTGTCATTCACTGTAATACTTGTGCTCGTTCAAACACACACACACACACACACACACACACACACACACACACATGATGAGATTTCACACAGTTATGCACACAGAAAATGTCTAAACACACATGCTGTACCGACGGCACGTGGACTGATGGCAGTTATTGTAAGGCAGTGCAGTGTAAGAGGCTTTGCTGCAAATGACTGTGTAATGACCACATGGTGCTGAGTGAAGGCCACAAACACTGCCCTGGATTTAAAAAGAGACACATCCTACAAGGCTAAATAATGAATTTGGCTCGCAAATGTGAAATTGATATCCACCCCTCACTTAAAAAAAAAAAAAAAAAATGACACCTACTCTTCCTTAATGAGTAGCGGATAGAAGAAACTGGCTGCAAATAAAGTTCTTTTATCTAAAAGAATAGAATAGAAAAGAATACTATAATGGACGGTGTCTTCAGCTTCACCACATCTACGACATCATTTTTCATTAAAATCACCTTCAGTGGGATGCAGCGTAGTCCCATCACACCAGCTGCTTGATGGTTGCCGTTTGATTTACAACCAGAGAGGTTGGAGACTTGGAGCACTAACTGTGTTCTACGATGCCCATGTGCCTGTCTACACACGGGCGAACACACACACACACACACACACACACACACACACACACACACACACACACACACACACACACACACACACACACACACACACACACACACACACACACACGCACGTGTCTTTACCGTAGTTTGCAGCAATCATAGCCTGTCAGCCAGATGTCTAATGTACCTCCTCATCTATTTATGTCTTTAGTCCATGTCTTTGTAACCTTCTGATGTGTTCTCATCAGATGGCTGCTATAAATGACAACCGCTGTTCTGTCATTTAAACGTTAAGTGTGTTTTTGTGTGAAAAGATTTTTTAATTTATGAGTTTGATATGTAGACATTGTCTCATATGTGTTTTGCTTGCCTTATATTGATTGACTTTTTGTTTTGTGCGTGTCTCTGTGGTTAGTGTCATGCATGTTCCTCCCTGTGCTGAATGTGTCTCCAGCAGAGGTGCTACTCCACATGAACAGTGGGATGACAGCCGCACACCTGTGTACATTTACCTCTCTGTGTGAGGACAGGCTCACGGGGTTTGCAGCAGTTAGAGATGCCATCATCACCTCAGTGTGTAAAAGATTGTTCATGATTAACTATGCGAACACACACACACACACACACACACACACACACACACAGATGCCTGCATATATAAAGGTTGCAATCACATACAATAGCATATATATATATATATATATATATATATATATATATATATATATATATATATACAACCTCCATCACACACAAACAACACATCACACACACACACACACACACACACACACACACACACACACACACACACACACACACACACACAGCAGCAGCAGCAGACACTGATTGAGACGTATAATGCCTCATCAACTCTCCTCCCAGTCAAATCGAGTCCCAACGAAAGAAAATGCCAGAACAGAAATTGGATTTTTGAAAATCTGTCTGTCTGACTGTCTGACTGTATTATTTGTTAGCTTATGGTCTCTCTGCCTCACTAACCTGCTGGTTGGAAGGCCTACTAGCATTGACTCATTGGCTAGTTTATTTCACTAAGCGATTATTTAGCTAACTCATGTGCGACGAAACTAAACTTGAGAACTGGTTTATAATCTGACTGAGTGGCTGTCATTTAAACTGATAGTTGAGCTAACTGGTCAGAAAACCGGCTCACTTATTGACTTATTGACTGACAACATTGTTAGCTGACTATTGCTGGGAATAGTTGACTAAATATTCAACACTTAGTTATGATGTCAGGTTCTCCTCTAGCCTTCCCTCGTATCTGCACACCTGCCTCCTGTGTGTCTCCCTGTGTGGTGCGTGGCTTCTCCTGCTCCTGAGCTGTGGCAGGTGGCACCTCTGAGTTTCATCATCTAATCAAAGGCTGCAGTATATCAACCCATGATGTTCCTCACAGTAAGATCGTTGCGACTACACTCTCAAGCCTTAAAAGAGTTTTTTTGGTGTTCTGTATTTTTGTCTGCAAGTTTAAATCTCTGTCAGCCATTCTCAGTCTCCTGCTGCTAAACCCGGCTCCTCGTTCCCGTCAATTCAGACACTGGATCATTCCCAAGAAGTACTCATCCCTCTGCCGAGCCCATCTGTCGTTATCTCCATTCTTAAAACCAAGTTTTGTAATAAACCTCTCAACCTGCTATCAAAGGCGATGTGCTGCGTTCTGGGTTCACTCAATACTGAACTTACACAGGGACCGATGATAATAGTTGGGTTAATTGGGTTAACCAATAGGCTAGCTCATCATAACTGTAGCATACAGAGAACCTGCTAGATAATTATGTAGAATTAGAGGTCAGGGATGTTGGGAAATGGCCTGTCCTCTCGAAATTACTTTTATATACAATTAACTTGCAACAGCATTGGTTTTGAACGAAATGACCACCTGTCCACCAGTTGCATGCAGCACACAGACACTGCCAACTCTAGAAAATCGTTGCCAGAGAACACAATCCAGACAGCAATTACATTTCCGTTACTGACTGATGATTTACAGCACAGACTGGATGATTACTTTGCTACCTTTTAATGACTGGCTGCCTGTCTGACAGAATGACTGGCTACCTGACTGCCTGATGGGCTGACTGACTACGGGCGCTGCCTCGATCGGCTCAGAAGCTGAAATGAGAGCAGCCGAATTCTGACAAATGGAGGCTGGTGTGGAAATGATCAAAGGAGAAAAAAGCAGTGAGATGGAGGAGAGAGAGAGGAGAGAGGGAAGAATTGCCTTGCTTAGCATGCTGCTCAACACTTTGGAAACCTATCCTCACCCTCTTTCTCCCCACACACACACACACACACACACACACACACACACACACACACACACACACACACACACACACACACACACACACACACACACACACACACACACACACAAATGGAAATCCATTTCAAGGTGTTTCCCCTCCTCTTGTACCTGCTCACCGAGTTCAGTTTGGACCTACAACATTATGAATCAGTTGTCTGGTGTTTATAGGTTGAATTGATCTGTAAAACATTACTTTATGAAGAGATAAACAGAAAGAATAGAAAATTAATGAATAGATGTGAAAACGCTATTTTAAATATAGTCAATATACATCAAAATGTAAAGACCGCTGTCAGTCTCCTACATACTGTAGATGGTAGCTATATCTTTTGTCACAAGTCATGTTAAGGCATCTGTGTAAATCATAGAAGAGACATCAAAATGGAAAATGGAAAAGGAAAAACTGAGAAAACACTTCTTAACACGCTTTTTCCTACATTTTGTAATAAGAAGAATCCAGAGCAGTAGCGGGGGATCGAAGAAGTTTCCCTCTCACTGCAGAGTTAACGTTTAAAACACCCCTCGAACATCTCCTCTGCACTTTAACTGAAAATTCCCATCAGTGGTGTGTCGCCTCAGGAGCAGAGGCGGGTGGATTCAAATGCAACAGAAAAGAGCAAAAACTAAAGAGAGAGAGAGCAAGTCTAAACACAGAGGAAGTGAAGACGCATGAAAAGGAAATAAAGGGAATAAATATTAAAGGCGAGCTCGCTACTGTCAGTTTGAACTGAATAGACTTCAACACTGAAAGTAAAAGGGTAAGGTTAGATTTCATTCAATGTGGGATATAGAGCATCTTTACCTTCAGTAATCTGATTTATTTCAGAGTGAATAGTTATGAGGGAGATTAAAATCACATCCTTCACTGTGTGGTTTAGCGAATACCCACCTAACCCATGTTGTTAGATAAGGAGGATGAGGATTACAGAAGAATAAGTCAATTAGAGTTCTACCACAATCTTTTGAGGATATGTGTATATATATATATATATATATATATATATATATATAATTTTGGAAAAGAGGCGCCATTTTCATACAAAAAAATCAAATGAAATGATGTGCAGCATCACAGCAGCTCCATATGCATGATCCAAGGCTGAAAACATACAAACATGTTTGCGCGTGTGTCCGTCTGTAAGGCTATGAGTCAGTCTGTTTGTCTCATCTTATCTGTAGTGTGAAGGACTTCATACTGACTCTCTCTCAAACAAACTGCTCTCAGTTCAGTCCAGCTCAGTCTGATGCATGGACATGAAGTCTCTCTCACAAAGAGGATAACTGAACATTCTCCACATTGAACACATCCTACTTTCTCCTTGTCTCTACTGTGTCTGGCCTCGCCCCCTTTGCCCATTCTCCCCTCTCCCTCCCTCCCTCCCTCCCTCTCTCCCTCTATGATCCTTGTTTACAGAGCGGCTTGTTTATCCTTAATAAGAGTCATTTCATAATTACTCTCATTAAGTCAACCAACAGGCCTACGAGGGGATCAACAAAAACAAAGGTAGCATTGTGTTGTGGGTAGGTGAGCAATAAACAGAAACAATATATTTCCACCAGGGATGCACCTGAGTGGAAGAACGACGATATACATGAATGAATTCAGAAAGTGGACATGCAAGGGCAGAATCACTGCATCAAACAAAACTTAAGCCTTATTAACACAAGCATTTATAACCATAGTATTAGTCTTAATCTAACACAGAACTTTGGGAGATGCTTCACAGAAGTCCTCTAAAAGCTTCACAGCTCCATCAATTCTATAAAACTGATTCAAGACAGAAAAGTTTAAAACCAGAACGGAAGAAAATACTCTCTGATGATCTCGGCAGCTCACTGAAGAACACAAGGCAATATTAGTGGGTTTTATAGAATATGTATACATATAGTAATCACAGGTTTTCTCTATATACTAAAGTTCAAGAACGTCTGTACAGTTTTATTTTGAAAAGTCCATATTTCTGGTTGGCTCTGGACAGCAATTTGTCATTTTAAAAAATTCAAAGGATCAGATCAGGCGAGATAACAAGGGTCTACTTGTTTGTAATGTGCATTGGTACAGATGAAAACACACACACACACACACACACACACACACACACACACACACACACACACACACACACACACACACACACACACACACACACACACACACACACACACACACACACACACACAAACACACACACACACACACACACACACACAGTATTCTGGGGCAGTTGAGTGTACACACAAACACACATCTGTGTGTGTGTGTGAGTGTGTGTTGTGTGTGTGTGTGTGTGTGTGTGTGTGTGTGTGTGTGTGTGTGTGTGTGTGTGTGTGTGTGTGTGTGTGTGTGTGTGTGTGTGTGTGTGTGTGTGTGTGTGTGATGGGGTTGATTCATCCTCAAGAACATTTGTGCCACATGGGACATGTGCTAAGCATGGTATCTTCTCCAGTCAAATGTAGTTATAAACAGGAAGTATTTTGCCCATAATAATCAATGTTATAATTACATAAGACTAACACAAATGTTCAAACTGCTCCTCATTATTTAGTCCACCAGGTGATAGTGTAAATTGATACTAAGTTGTTGCAGTAATTTCTACTAATTAATGATAATCAATAATTACTAATGTCGTTATATTTTGAGAAACTCTGGTAGTTGGCTGTTTCTATAGCAACCCCACCCTCATCCTGTTTGCACTGCTCTCAGATTAAAATCGTAAACCCATTCAGTGTTTTTGGATAAGGACTACATTTTTTAAAATTAATTTAGTCTTTCTTTACACCTGACAGAAGTACATCTCTGTCTAATTCTCTCTTCCCTTCTCAATTTTAAATATTATTTCCCCCCAGCCAGCCGTCTAACAGCAGCAGCAAGCTATTTCATGCTGCATGTGTAATAAAAGGATTAATTTGTGCTGCTCACACTCAGAATGGGCAGTAAATGGGACAAGGATATAAATAGAGACTACCTCACTCCACACTTTGTATTTCCTGAAACAGATTGCTGCAGAAAATATCGGCAACTCCCCAGATCTGTCTTAAAACATTGACCCCATCTCCTTAACCAATCCTTATACAATCAATGTGTTAATTATCAAATTAAACTAGCTAGTGCACAAAATGGTTTACAAGAGCACAAAGCTCTTCATAGAGCTAACCCTTTTAATTTTGCTCACAAATGGCACCAAATTGATGCATTAAACTTTAAAATGTACTAAAGTTTCTTCACCTAGTGGGTCTTATATCCACCAACCATAATCTCACACTACCTGTGGGAATTGAAGATGCTGTATCTGCAAAATGTTCACTGTCAACATTGTATATTGGTTTTCTCTGCTATATCTGCTGGTAACAACTAAAGCACGACTAAGACGTGTTTGATAAGAGCATGGAAGTTCATGATGCTTGATGTTGGGATAGTTGTGTTTGAAAATCAGCCCAATTTGAGGTGCACTAATCACCACCGAATGGAACTGGCTCAGGTGTCATCGCTGGGACTCATGAATAGGGGTCAGTGAACGAACAGTTCAAAAGCTGAGCCAGTTCAGGTGGAAACTCTGTGATCATTTCGTCACAAGGTCTCGATCTTAAAACTCTTAGTTTGAATTACAAAAAAGTAATGCTTACATGAAGAATGAGGGGGGGACATGAACTCCAGTCTCCAATGTCAAAGTTATATAAACTGTACACTCAGCAACCTACCTTGACCTCTGTGAAGGTGCAAACTAGTTTTATTATTTACTTTATCTAGTTTGTTCTTGTTTTTTACATACTAGACTTATTTTAGATGGGTTTATTCCTGTTTTTGATAACATTACATTAGTGTCTTCAGTTACATGGATAACACAGAGCGTTTTCAGCCTTGGCTTTGTCTTTTCTATAATTTTCTTCTGAATGATTGAAGTGTTTTTTGCACTTAGTCGCCTGAATGTCTGCAGTACAGTCCTAACAGTGGGTGGATTTAATTTGACAAAAAACTATTGCTCTACTTAAACAGATGAGAAAAATTTGAGCCAGGCTGAGAATGGTGCCATTCGGCTTTAGGTTGGAGTTGTGAAGTATTTGCTGCTGATTTGATTTAACACATTATAAGCCCCAGAGGCTCACAGCTGGCCTCGCACAAATGAGCGCTAAGCTAATTTCACTTGTAATCAGACTCGTTGGTTGAGGCTGTGGTGAGACGTCGGTCATGTGCGGTTTCAATCCCAGAATGCCAGGTGACCAGATCTGAAACCAGATCCCGGGTTTTAATTGGGCTGCAGAGGCCTGAAGGTCGTGAAACTCAGTGAGCACACACACACACACACACACACACACACACACACACACACACACACACACACACACACACACACACACACACACACACACACACACACACAAGGGCGAGACTGGAGTTATGAGGTTGCCGGGTGACGGCGAGGATACGCAGTCTGTCCTTGGCAGAGCCTCCATGCAACAGAACTGCTGAGCCATAATATGTCCTGCTGGATTTACCTCGCTCTACCTCTCTCCTCTCTCTCTCTCCTCCCTTTATTCTGCTCATTAACTGTCATACAGGACTGTCAAACAGAATCAGAGACGCGCAGACAGACTGCTCAGTCAGCGAGGCTGTCAGAAACATGGAGGTGTTGTACCAAAAGTGAGCTGCAGGGCTTGCTGACAGCTGCTCACTTCACAGCACAAACACGCCTCACATTTGTCGCTTGTAATTTCTGTTTTGTTTGATTCAAGGCCTTTATAGGTCGGTAAGAGCAGTGTCTGTTTTTTGCATTCTTCTTTTTGATGATTGAAGGAGTTTGGGGTCTACATTATAGATTTGGAAAATGAATACTCTCTCATTTTAAAATAGGATGTTTGTGAAGAACAATGAAAACTGTGGCAACCTGCCTTCATCAGGTTTACTCTCTGTTTATTCTCCAACAACTCCAACACCGCTGTTTGGTTCTGGGTAGTTAGCATACAGAGGGTTGGATTTAAGTAACGGTAATGATATCCTCAACATAGCATGTAACTCTATGGCCATCAGTTACAATATTGAAATTTTGTTTCTGAGGAATGAGTTTTTCTCTGGGGTTTCAGCATGAGGTCAGGACTCTTCATACAGTACCGACCACCACTTAGCAACTATTGCCGTGGCAGAATCAGAGCTCTAGCAAATTCCAAGAAAAGTTGCTATATTAATAAAAAGTTGAGCCAGAATCCCACAATCAATCGCTTTAAACTGCCTTTTTTTCTCTGTGTAAAGTATAAATTGTAGATTCAACTCAACATTAGTTTATAGCTCAGTGATTGTATCTTTCTTTCTCAAATCTCCAAGGGAGTCCTTGACTTCTTTACTGCAGTTTTTATGTCCACAGACCCTTGACTATTTTTAATAAAAGTATCTAATATTTTTTACTCTGCAGCTCATTTTTTAGTAAATATGACCCAACCAGTTTTTCGTGTCCATCAAGTCTTCAACTGCCAGTCAGCAGATATTGTGCTACAAATGAATGTGACTTCTACGTCTGGTACCCTGGACGTGGTTCACTTCTCTGTCAGTACATGCACAACACTGCTGCTTACTCTTATCTGCTCTCAGATCAGGCAGGGGTGATTCAATGAAATAATAGTCTAAAAGTAAAGTGTATGGTTTTTGAACTTTTGAATGCAAGCTCTATTTTAGTGAGTAACTCAGTAGATTTTAGGAAAAAAAACATGAAAAGAGTTCTTTGACACTCTCTGGAAGCTTTAACATATCTGTGAGAGTACGTGCTGCTTTCAGACCTACTGAACCGCTTCAGCTCCGAGCCTGAAACCTCTTTGTCTTTTTGTGACGGACAATACACTTTGCTTTGGACCTACTCCCAACTGATATGGTGGGCTATGTCTCTCCTACTTTCTCAACTTGCTTCTGTTCTTTCTATTCCCTTTTTTCCTTCAAGTCTCTCCATATTTCAGCTCCAGTTACTTTACTGTGTATGAAAGCTGTTGACTGTATGCTGCATCTTTATCTTTCTGTGACGTAAGCTTGTAAAAGTGGAGACTTTGAGGGTAGGAGAGTTTTTGTTCACCCTTTCTGGAACAGCATCGTTATAGGATTCATGTTCAAAATCAGACAAGTCTCCACAATAAGGAGCAGAAGCTGCGGCTCCTTTTGAAGCTGCTGAGAAAAAAACTGCTCGCAAACCTTTGAACACATCAACTAAAGTGACCTAAATTCAAAAATCCCATTTTTCCCCCTAATTTCACGCTGATAACAAAAACATCCCTTTTGAGTGTTTTTCGCTGTGCCAAACCCCCCACTGAGTCCAAATGACTGCAGGAGCACAACTGTGCTGGAAATTAAACTGTGTCATCCAGAGGAAACTCGCTCTACTCGCCTCTAACTCAGCTAACTAACAGAGTTTTTTATGATTTTAAAATGGGGAAATTAGTGATTTGAGTTGAATCTAAATCTGCATGTTGTCCCTGTCTTTTACTCACATCAATTCATTTATTAAGAGTCATTGTGTTGTTTTTAAGAACGAGACAAGAATTTCAAGTGTTTGTTGGGGGCTGACTGCTGCAGTTCCTTGTTTGGGCTTCCAGCAAGAAAAATAAAAAAAATGTTCATCCACCATCTTTGAATAAACCACATTTAAGGGTAAAGCGGAGAGCGGTAAATCAGTGTAATGTTCCGTAACAAGCAAATAGAAAAGGTTGAAACTAATCACAGTAGGAGGGGGAAAGGGCTGTTGTGAGTTGATGCATAAAGTCACACAAACAGCGTCCTACTGTAGTTTGTTCCAGGTGGTGCTGTGTCTGTACTCCTCAGCTTCAACACACTCACACACAGTGCATGCACACACAACACATTCAGCCACAGCATCAATACAGGTAACATTTACTGTCAGGTGGCGACAACATAATGAGAAAACTCAGCGTGACCTTCGCTAGTGCAGTGTGGGGAAAATGGCAGAGCACAGCATAATATTCTCTGACAAACAATTGAAAGTCAGAGGAAATGTATCCCCAACTGAACGGAACAAACAGCGAGTGTAGGGTGCCATTCATCCACAGTCATCAGCCACAGTATGGAAAGAACACATTTAACATGTAGTTCATTAAGCTGGCAGAAAGTGAGAAAAGTGTTGTCATTGGTGGGACAGTTTGGAAATAATGAAATAAGGGTGAATAATGTAAGTGAAAAATCATTTATTTAAAAAGCCTGCAGTAAATATAAAATGCTAGCTGTATAAAATGGTACAGAAAAGTGCAAATTCCTGTTTTATCTTGTACACAGTGTTATAGTAACGCCTTTTCTCTTTTCTTTCGCCTCAAGACACAGCCTTGATTGGCCAATAACAAGTGAATGAATGAATAAACAAACATACTGACTTGGCTGTATCAGCTAACCTCCATTCAAACACTCTGGAGTCACTGAATGAATCAGTTGCCCGGGGATGAATAGATATATAAAAAGTGCGTGTGTTTTTTAAGGCAGCATGACCACTGCGCCTAAGGTATTTTATGGTTCGGAATCACTTTTAAATTAAGAACTGGTAAGCTATGAAAATGTGCAAAATAACTTAATCTAACGTCAATGATTGATCAACGTTGTCAGGAAGGAACCTCCATCATCGCAACACTGGAGGAGTTACTACTCCGATAATGACTTGCGTGTGTGTGTGTGTGTGTGTGTGTGTGTGTGTGTGTGTGTGTGTGTGTGTGTGTGTGTGTGTGTGTGTGTGTGTGTGTGTGTGTGTGTGTGTGTGTGTGTGTGTGTGTGTGTGTGTGTGTGTCTGCATGTTCTGTTTTTCTGATGTTCTGGTTTGCATATTGTGTGTAAGATCAGGTATGATCTTGACGACACAGGTGAAGTTAAGGCCAGATGTCTTGTTTTGAAGACTCATATGTTTCAGCTGATCTGCACTACAGTTGTTTCTTTTTCTCTAGGTCATTATGTATTGAATGTAATTATGTATTTCTGCTCAGTGCAGAACAATCATCCTCGTACTGCTCCTACAAAGCAGCTCAACAGTCTCAATGCTTTCATTCGAGATATATATCAGAGAAGTGGCTTGTTCGTTAATTGTTTTCCATGCCAGGTTTACATGGATAAAACCTCGTCCAACCAATCCTGCAATGTTGGATCGAAAATGGTAAATACAAGCCAAATGCACACAGAGCACCAGTATCCAGGTAAATGCCAGGGCAGGCTGCTCGGTGTCAGTCTCTGTCTCAGTGTCCGGAGAGTTCCCTCTGACCAATGCTGGCTTATTAATTGTCCCTTTACGTTGTTTTTTTTGGCAGAGACGGAGGAAATGTGCAGTTTGGTCGTTGACCCTGCAGATATTTGCAGTGCGTCGGGTCACAGCTTGCCTCAGAGACGATCAATTTGTTAACACCAGAGCTACACCCAGACAGGATTTCTTGGCAGGATGAGAGGACCCCTCAGCCTGCAGTTTGATCACACAACACTGAAACGCCCCGTGTGAAACCAATAGTGGGGAAATTCCTCCAGGGAGAGTGGAAACTTGTGTAAAACAACACTTAAACTGTCACTCTGAACCCCTTTCGAAGAATGACTAATATAAAGCTTCCATTTAATACATCTGTCTGTCATTGGCAGGGGGAATGTAGTCACATATACTATTTAGTGCTATATGGGTCAGCAGGGAGGATGAAAATGAATTAAATGTCCTTTGTCAACTTGAGGTTTACAGTGACTGTCTGCCAAAAGTGTCACTTTGTGAATTTATTCTGTATTTTGACATTAAAGTTCAAAATAAATCGATATTCTCATCCGAGTAGAGCCTAATTAGCATACAGACACCTAGTTTGCAAAATGTGAAAAAAAATATTTAATAAGCGCTTATTGGCAGGATTTATTACAATGTTTTATTGAATTTGTTTATTAAAAATTGTGAACGCTGCAAATATAAATATGTTTAGATGATCCGGAAAAGATGCAACTGATCAGCTCAATATCAAAAGAGCAATTCTGAATATTTCAGATAAACCCAAAGTAATACATTTTAGCCAATAGCTCAGCATACAAATGGTCTCTGATGGTGAGCTAGGATCTTAATCAGGTGGTGATTTCCCCTCTGCTAATGCGTCCTTACAATCTAGACCGTGTATGAGAAGTGGACGTAGTCAACGTGACGTGTCGTATTGGTTTGTCGGCTGCGTTTTTGAAGCCTAGAGTTTGGTATATGGCCGGCCCAATCTTGTTTTCTGTAATTAGAAGTGACACAAGATGGTAGAGCTAAGTACAACTGAACGCTTAATAAGATCATTTAGGCAACCGAAAAATGTAACAATTAACTTAAAGGAACTGAACATATACTGTGAAAAGGATAACGTTCTAAGACAAAAACAGGCTCTGCGGTGAAAAGGCAGCTGTATCGGCACCGAGGAGCCTTTCTTGGTCCTGAAGTGAAAAACAGGAACTAAGTAAACTATTTATTTAAATGAAACCACAGTAATATTCTGTGAGCACTGTTGGGCCTAATACTGGAGACCAAATGAACAGTGTCCTAGACCTGGAAAGCTCCTGTTTGAACCTGTGGCATCATTGTGGAAACCTGCAGTGTTGGCTGAGGCGGTTCAGGCAGCACTGCACACATGAGGCTCACTACATGAGGCTCACTACATGAGGTCAGGACCGACTAGACCGGTGTCTGTTACAAATCCCTGCTGAGCCCTGGAGGGTAACTGACAGCCAAAACCTGGAAGCCTTTAAATCTGGACTTTTGTTCCTTGATTCTAGGAGATTTAAAGGGTGTGGCAAGTTCCAACCCATCTAAAAAAGCAAACCAACATTTATGTCCATGCTGCAACCTCGGATCAAATAAACATTCACTTTTTCAAACGAGCTTGTGAAGTGATTTACCCGACTTGGGTTTGTCATGAAGGGATAGAGCGGTACCGACCAACAGAATGGTAGGAAACTCTGTGTATAACTGTAAATGTAACTATAATCTTACATACTGAAGCCCATATGCTGAGTTTGATTTTTACCAAAATTGGTCTGAATGAGGTTAGTTAAAGCCTTTTCATGTGGACATTAGATAGTGTCTCCTGCCTGTATTCTAGAATGCATTGCATTGGCTTTTTGCCCTTTGGGTAAAGTCCATGCTCGTCTACTTATACCAAGACGAATTCCAACACATTTACTTTGTGATCTCCTGGTTAAAGCATCCATAAGATAATCCATTATCCACCACTGTCTCCCCTGTGATTCCACAGATTTCCCCTCTGGTCCTGCTCAGATAGCCCTCTCGTTTTTTGTTCGGTCTATTTCTGGGTTTCACTCATAAGCTCAAGCGACAGCATCTATTTGCTGAAAACCAATACTGTCTTGGGCTGTGATATTGTGCTTATTGCCATCTTATCTCCCGATGCAGCCACCCAAACACATTTAGTATTTGGAGGCTCCGGCAAACATGTCCTCCTGATAACGGGGCGTGTAAATATATTGAGAGCCGCTGTCTGTCTCACGCCCACTCACTGTCACACATTCACAAACACACAATTTGTAAAAATCTCACTTTTCAAGCTCAAACACTAACACGCCCACAGAGAGAACGACAGTCTCTCCATTTTTCGTTCACAATCGCTCTCCAACACATCCAGGTTAATAAACATTTTGAGGGTGAGGTCAGGTTTGTGAACCTCCAGGGGATTAAAGATGGAGACTGAGGTCCTGATCGCAGCCTTTCAGGGTAAGAGTCAGAAAGTCAAACTACAATCTCAGGACAGATCATTGTTTTCCAACTGTGTGGTCTGAAATCCCCGAACAAATCGAGTCGATGTTGTCTCTTTGTGCTTTTTTATCAACATTTCTCTGCTTTTTCTTTAGTGCTATTCATATAACGTTGTGTTTTATTGAGGGACTGCTCCGGAACCTTTCGCAGTTGGGGCATTCAGGAATGCTATGACGTCTGAGATTTAAGATTGGGCTGCTAAACAACAGCCTTTAATGTAAGAAATGACCAAATTCAAATTAGTCCATGTTTGCATTTTGTTTTCTTGGTTAGATTTTCATAAAAGAAGTTCATAAGTGTGATGCCATGAATCAGCCAAAACTTAGATCTTTGATGTGGGAGTGTTTTTTTATTTTTATTTCAGTAGAGTTTTGAAAACGGCCTGTAACTGTGTGTCTCAAAGCAACATTTTATTAACCAAGAATGTCAAGATAAAAAGCAAAGAACAGTGTCTTGTAAAAGCTTCAGGGTGAAATAAAAAGCTATATCAGGCACAAACGTAGCCGCCAGTGGACTTAACTATTTGCTTTAATCCAACAGATCTACTGAATAAACCGTTGGAAAGCACCCAGAAGGTTCTAATTTGCAATTTGCTAATTTCATGTGATAACAGTGTAACTTCAGTTTTGGTGAGTTTCATCTCATCATGTCATCTTTAGTGTCACATTGACTCCATTAATGTCGATACCATGTTTTCTCAAGCCGCCATATTTCATCTAAACCAACATTTATCAGCATCAGAAAATACAAAAGCTCTACAACGAATCAAAAAGACGTGTAACATGAAAAGATTTTTGCTTTTACAGATGAATCCACAGAGAACTATCACCCAACCCTGCAGCTCGACTTCTGTTGGCTCATTGCTTTGGTTCTAGGCCATATTCATGGTTTAGTCTCAGTGTCAGTTCGACCTCTTATGCAGCAGCAGGCAGCTGTCTTCAGTGAACACAAACCAATTGTACGTTACCTGCCCAGCACCAAACGGCAGCATCTCACAGCTAAAAAGCCAAATTTATGTTTAAGGGGTTGGTGGAGACCAAAACAGAGCTAAAAGAAGAGGGAATATTGGACTTGCATTTATCAGGCGGCCACAGACAGCAACACCTTTTACAAAATGTGTTGTTAGAGGAGCCATTAAGCTTTATGTTGGATAAAAAGTACAGACCAACTCAACTAAATATCATCAGCTACACTATAATGGATCTGCGGTAGCTACAGCCTGACATCTACTCAGCATTACACCCCATCATTTTCAACCTAGCCATCAAATTTCAACAACAAAAGGCTAAAGGACGGCCGGTGACCAGTCCACTCAGCAGATCAGAACCTGAACCCTTTCAGCGTTCGTTCCTTTGCTGATGTGAGAAAAATAAAATCACGTCACTCTTGGCAGGACCGTCAGCATTAAACAGTCGTTCTGTACAGTTAGGATGGACACGGCAGTGACAGGCTGCTGCTTTTCTGCAACACAAAACTAAACTGGTCTCAACTATGTAGCACGTCAGGGAAAGAAAGAAAAATACAGCAACAATCTCAATGTTCACACACTCCATTTCTCTCTCCAACATACACACACATCCACACTCTCCTACACAAGTAATCTCTTTTTTTCTCACTCACATGCACCTTGATAAGTGTGTACAGTGAATAAATTGCGATGTCTACCGACTGTTGCAGGTCATTGAGCCGCTCTTCACAGTGGCTGATCATGTTCAGAGCAGTGTACACACAAATGTACACGCAGCTCAGCCTATATGTGACAAATAGGTCTGCAAACATGGCGTGAGTGGAGTCAGATGGAAACTGAACATGTGATGCAACAGAAAGGGGGTTGGTCTGTTCCATATGTGCCGTAGATCTAAGGTTCTCTCTCTCTCTCTCTTGTCTTTGCTATGCTCTCTCACTCCTTTCTACCTCCTCTATCTTTAGCCATTTGGATATCCATACTCTCCATCCCCCTCTCATCTTTCTCTCTATACCTCACATCTTACATTTATTTTGTATTCTTTCTTCCCCTACACATCTGTGTAAACTCCTCATTACCACTCAGTCTATCTTTGGCCGTAAATTAGGCTCCATCCATCTGTACATCAAATGTCCTCCATGTGTATTTCTGCTGTACTCCTCTTCCATTACCGCTGTCCTCCCTCTATTCAATTATTCTCAAATCGGAATGTACTTTATTTGCATGGCATTTAAAATTAAATTGGCATTTAAATACTGTTGCATTATAGATAACATATATAATGGTGTGCTATATACATTAAAATAAAAGCTGGAATTAATCAATATTTTCTGAGACAGGCTTAAAATCTGATTTATTTACGTGGGAATATATAGTATTAGTGTTTGTATTGCTGGTTGTTCCTGGATGATCCCTGACTAGAGGTAACAGATTCATACACCTTTTGATCTACCCCTTCACTCCCTTCCCCCCTCCTGTGTCCCTTCAGGTTTTATCGCATTGAAGACTACACTTGATCTATTTCCAGCAGCTTCTACACCCCCTTCAGCTCTCTCTCTCTTTCCATCTTCCTCTTTCCCCTTTCTCTCACTAGCTCTCTCTCTCTCCTTATCTGTGCTCCGCTACCCTATATAGCACTACGGTTGTATCTCATTGTAAAGGCAGAGTCATTTATAGGCTGCTGGTTATTGGTTGAGAAGGGGGCGGGAAGGGAGGGAGAATGATGGAGGGGGAGGGATTTTCCCAGAAGGAGGGAATGTACAGTATATCTGCAGGACTGTCAGGATGAGAGACGACATTACCCGTTTCAGTAAACGCCCCAAAGCGACATATGTTTACCTAGAAGTGAATTTTAAATTTTAACCCAAACCAAGATGTTTCCTTTCACCCATCAGAGTCATATTTGTGCCTAAACGTTGTCACATCATGAAATGTATTCATATTTCAACAATGACTTATTTTGGGAAGCATATACAAACAAAGCTGACATGTACTGTATATTAAAATGTAAAGCTAGCAATATTCTACATTTTTGTTATTGTGAACAAATTTCATGAAAGAAACAAAACCAGTAATGCATTGAGCCCACTAACAAGTATTGTCTGTGTATCCAAAGCCTGATATAGATTATTCCAACATCGATGCAATGGGTGCCTTCATTACCGTGCACACTGGTACTGTAGTTGATTTCAAATCAAACAGCATCTTGCTGCCTCATAAAGACACAAGTGTACCACATAATCCCCAAAAATGAACTCTTCACTGCTGTTTGAACAACTTTTGCTAACAACTACAGTATGCAGCCGTTTTAGAAAGTTACTGAGACTTTTTAATGCAACAATTCATTTGTGGTGAGTTTGTAATCATTTACACGTTCAGTAGGACTCAATGGGCTTTGGACTGAGGGCAACAGACATGGAAGCTTAGTCGTCCATTTAGTTTAATTGACAATAAGAAATTTGAATTATGGAAGCCTTAACCTTTAGAGAAAAAATGCATACCTTTGCCATACTGCTTTACATTAATATTGTAAACAGCACAAAATGATAACTGACTGGTATGTTAATTTAGAGGCAGAGGGGAGGAAAGGACTGAAGGAGCATGGGAGTGTGCAGAGATTGAGTGAAAAGGAAAGGGAGAGACAAAGCAAAAGAATGAGAAGGA
>NC_072460.1:1669650-1704650 GCF_027596085.1 Anoplopoma fimbria | reverse complement strand
AAATCCATCCCATCCGACAATAACAACAAAGTCGGCCAGATAACAGCCTCCAAGCAGCGCCTCACCCCCTCAGCCACTGGGAAAAGGTCCACTCTCTGTTCCAATGCCAAGTGTCTCCCTCTGAGGCCAGCCTTTATAGAGATGAATAAACCCTGCCAGCGAACTTCAGCGATGCATGTAAACGGTGCCGTGTCTTCCTCTGCGTGGAGCTAAAAGACAAAGTGCTGCTGCAGTTACAAAAGATAGATAGATGGAAAAACAATTCTCCTCTAAGCTTCTTTCAGCTTTCACATTTTACCAATAATGCTATTAGTTTTCATTCACACTGTTTTGTACTTGGTGCTGGGGAGTTTGGGGAAAAAACAGACAAACAGTCATTGCCTGTAACATTTAACAATTAACTTTTCAAACTCAAGTTATTGTGTTCTCAACATTAACAACTTTTAAAAGGGTCATACAGGAACAAGAAAAAAGAAATAAAGAAAACAGAATAAATTGTTAAAAAATAAATATGAAATTGTATGGGCTCAAATTTTTTTGAACCACCAGCACATGTGAATATGCATCTTGGGTCAGTGAAATTGACTTGGGAGTTTTTTGAGCACATGTAATTTGGGAGAACGGATACTATGAGAAAAAAAATTACACAACTAATCAAGAGTAATTAAAGCTATCTGAATGTAACATCTTATTTAATGCGATGCCTCGCTCCGATTGGTCAAAGATTCTTAACACCTGTACATTTATTTAGCCCCTGTGGCTTTAAACAAGTCTTGGCTGACCACAGTGAGCAAAAGACACTTAGAAATTGGCCTTTGGAGGCAATAAAATAACCACCAACATTTGTCATTTCTACGGTAGCAGACTGTAATGGCAGGGCTCCAAGCAGTCTCTTTTCAATCTGCAATCATGACGTGGCTGATGAAATGTGGAGTTCAACATTTCTCATCCAGCGAACGGTTTCTTGCTCCGGCACAGAGTCCAGAGAGGCTGCTCAGGAAACCTGCAACACCAGAATCGATCTCCTTGACAGACTGACTCATTGACGCGAATACTTAAGGAGATTAAAACGAGCAACGTGCCAGCAGTCCACTTCACTCCAAGCAACAGGCCGGGGCAGGGATTACCCTATTGGTCTGCTGTGAATGGTTGATTGAATGATTGATAGGCGGGCTGGACCTCAATCAGCACATTCACTGGCCAAGTCAAGACGTAGCAACAGGGGAGGCTGTTCCTGTTATTTATCTCATTCTGTGGTGTCTGTCATTCCTCTGGCTTCACCTCTTCTCTCCAAACAAGTCAGTAAAGAGGCACCAATAGCTGTGTAATGAATGTAATGATTTAGCAATGATTGGGCTAAAGCATGAAGAAACAGAGAATATTGTCATACAAATATCATCCAATGATGCAATCAGCTCATTCAATTTTCTTTAAAAGTAGTTATTCTAAAAGATTCAACATTATTACTATTGAGAATTAAATGAGTTTTTATAATTCCCTCTCTGATAATACAAAGATTTTTCAAACAGACCATCAGCGACACATTAGCACTATGGCAATAAAATGAAATGATGATAATCTCTGTGATAAACTCAACTGTATGTGAAAAGGGGCTATTAACGGCTGAAGTTAGCAGCTAATGCGACTCAGGCTTTATTTTGTGATTTTTGGCAGTCACTGTAGAGAAAAGTGTTTCACTGTAGAGAAAAACTGTTCCGAGCACCACATTGCCTTTATAAAACCTAATGTCACTGAAGCAGGGTGTGAAAGGCTGCCCCGCTCAGTCCTGGCTCTCCTGTGCCTCCATTCCCTCCAGAAAAATAAAGAAGGCTGGCGAGCTACCAGGAAAGCTAATTGTTGAGTCTTGAGTTAATTAGATAACAGAAACACAGTCATTGGTTCAACTATTTGTGAACACAGTCAGACTATAGTTTATTTCCCCTGTATGTGAAATGAATTAACTGTTTACGCCAGAGGGACGTCAACAGATCCGTATCCTATCTTCATCTGGGGGTTAGAATGACGCCAAGCTAAATAACAGTCAGCGTGACATCCATTAGAAATGATATTACTCAGTGCTACGACATGATCCTGTTGGAGGAAAAAACTAATTTCTGTGTGATTTTGCAGGATTGCTTAGCAAAGATTGTCAAAAGCTAAATGGATTCAATGGGGGTTTTTTGATTTGTTTGTCCCTCAGAGTGCCTCGGAGTAAATCTCAATGAGTCGGGTGAATAACATGGAATAATAAAAGGCCTCTGGTTGTTTTTCTTCTTTCTTTCCCCGTCTATGGAGAAACTGATCAACGCTTTTATTCCAATCTAATCTTTCTGGGATAAATGTGTGCTTTACAGAACCACAGGTGATTTCTCTTCTACGCGATGTCCTCATTAATACAAAGAGCATAATGCAATAACTTACTGCTATAATAAACAAAGCTACTTTGGCTTCTTCTCTTATTAATTCTCTCTTCTCAGTTGCTTTTTGTCCCCTGTGGAAGTTGAAGAGGAACTCATCTGAATGTTAACATGAATTGAATATTTTATTTAACTTAAAGCTGAAGAAATGAGTTTATATTTCTGTTCCCCGTAGAATGAACCGTAGATGCCCAAAACTCTTTAGTGCCACAGTCATCAACTCTTGCCTTCATTTTTCTCAAACTATGCCACCTTTATCGTCCTCTGAATGCAGAGTTAATTACTGTAATGTGTGTGACGGGAACGATTCGGTCCTTGTCAGCATTCTGTTTGGGCAGCTTTCCCGCTTATCCTGCAGCACTGTAACCAGCTTTCCAATTTGTTAGGCCGCCAGAAATGAAAAAGCTAGAAACTGGTTACCTGTTTGTCTCCAAGTCCTTCTTTACTTTATGGTCAAGAATGTTTGCTCTGAATGCTAGATATTGTTTTATTAGAATGTTGATGGAAAGTGAACACATTTGTTCCCGCTCAGCTGCTTTTACCGTGGACATTACATTACATTACATTACAGTCATTTAGCAGACGCTTTCCTCCAGAGCGACTTACAGTCAGTAGTATGTTACATATCATTCACCCATTCACACACTGATGACAGGCTACCATCAAGGTGCCACCATCAGACTCTAACTAACATTCATCATCCAGTCCACACCGATGGCAAGCCTTCAGGAGCAACTTGGGGTTAAGTGTCTTGCCCAAGGACACATCGACTGCCAAAGCCGGGTATCGAACCACTGACCCTCTGATTGGAGCTCCACAGGAGACTGTCCAGCCATCTCACAAGTGTGGAAGTTCAATATAAACATGTTTCTGTGCCAGAGAAATCCTCTCTAAAGAGGTATGCCCTCCAAAAATCCCTGACGGTTCCCAAAGCTCACTAAATGATGCAATAAAGAAGTGTTGGCAGGCAGACGTTTCCTTACAGTGTGAGCTAAAAATAAATAAAGGGAAATAAAATGACACCTACTATACTAAATGTGTTGTTTAAGCCAGTATGTGGGGCAAAGGAAGTTGACAGACATAGCCGTGAAACATAAAATGATTTAGTTGAGGGGCCCAACATGTTGGAACAACTTTCCTCTGAGCAGCATGTCACGTGCTTCATATCTACAGGCTGCAGTGTATGAAGGTAGACAAGCTGGGTCAGTCCTGTCCCATTAAAAGAAGGAGAGAGATATTTAGTGCAACAGACGGCTGACATCGAACAAAAGAAGCTTGCCAATAAAGGAAGAAGCAGTGGAGCAAATGAATGGTAGAGGATATGGTTAGGAAACAAAGTAAACCGTGTAATCAGAAAGAATAGAATTACACAGGTACTGCACTGAATACTACAGACACACAGCAACATCCACCTGCAGCTTCACCTTGTTGCTCTCCGTAGGCATGGTGCTGGGTCAACAGTGGGGGAGGACATAATGCTGCACACTGCCAATGTCTTGCAATAATGGTGGCAATAAATACAATTTGAATGTGCTTATTGTGTCGATGTAAATGTACCCTTTTATGAGTTTATTGCTTGTATTAGAATCGACATAAGGCCTCTCAACAAGACTCTGTTTTTACATAAAGCAGCATATGGCAGAGCTGATAAGTGAGCAACAGAGCCCGACACGTGATTTCCTCTCTGCTGCACTACACACACACACACACACACACACACACACACACACACACACACACACACACACACACACACACACACACACACACACACACACACACACACACACACACACACACACACACAAACGGGAGAAGAGCAAGCGTAGACCTTGAAACAATGGATAGTGTTGAGATAAGCATATATTTCAAGTTCAAAGTGGAGCGAATAAACTTCTCACAGCAGACCTTGTTAAAGCAGAAAAAGCATTAATGAGTGCCATGGTAACCGTGACACGGAGCCAACATGTACAACACCAGGGCCCTGAAACTGAACACCTGAATGAAATGCAACCTGTCATAATGAAAAAGATCTAGACCTAGCACTTCCCAAATACTAATTACATCATTAAGACTCGTTAATTCATTCATGACAGCCTTAGCACTTTTTTTTTTTTTTTTTTACATGAATTACATTTTTTACTTAATAATGAGAGAACCAAACAGGTGGATGTGACCAACAGAAAATTACTCAAGAAATGTGCCAACAGACATCAGTTGGCATGTGTTTGTGGATGTTGTCAGGTGGAAGCAATCAAAGTCCATTTTTCGGTGGATAGTTTTTATTCTAGTTATGTCGAGTTTATTTGTAATTGTAAAACATGTATGAAAAAAATGTTAATATTCGGACCGGACTAATCTTTTCTAATTTTCTCGTAATCAATCTTATCAACACTCGGTTCCTCTACGTGACTAAATAATTGTGTTTTAAAAAGAAAACCAATAAGTTCAGAACAGAATTAGCTAAATATTGTTTCTATAGCAGCATCAGTTATGTTTACACGCAAATATTTTACTGCACATACAGTAACAAGCGTAGTGGTTCACTTCACCACAGCTGCACATCTGCTCGGGCTTCGTGTGTGTCGGTGTTTTTGTCTTGATAAGTGTGTGGTTACTAATAAAAAGCACCAGTAACGTCAGCTCTTATTAATACTACAATCTTTAATTATTTAGCACCGGGAGCTGTTTAACACCAGGTTTAGGAACGCATCCCTAACCTTCAGCTAGAGCAAGCATCTGTTCTGAGCGGCTTTAGGAACATGGTTTTAATGTCACATAGCTGTGCAAAGTGAAAACTGTTTGCCAAGTTTTAGGGGAGTGTGCTCGAGGTTCAAGACAACCAGAGAGCGGGTCATGAGCACTTGCCAATTTGACAGAGGGAGAGCCGTGAGCCCTTGCACACTCGACTCCTTGGTTTCTCATGAATTACATTGTGGGACAATAGTGTCAATCAACAGAACACTGAATAATCAGGCAGATTCTGTGGGCACACTAATCTTTCAGCATGAGCACTTTTCATTCCAGTCATTCTTAAATAAGAGCAGAGCATTGTGGTATAGCATGGTAAGTGGCTCCCTCTAATGTACATATAAAGTAAGCACAGGCTGCAGACTGATTGCCTTTCTGTCTCTCTGATTCCATCTGATTGCAGTCACCATCTTGAGCTGTCAGATGGCATTAACAAGTTGTAACCACTGGAAGCTTTCCTGTCGCAACTGTTCATCCCATATGCTGCACGTGAATGCAGCATGATGGCCATTGCAGTGTGTGCATTTGCATGTTAAGAGGGCTTTGGGCCCAGATGGGTCCTTAAGGCCAGAAGGGGTAACGCCTTGAATACGAAATGAATTTAATATATATTAAAAGGGTTGAATCACATGACACTGATTAAAGGGTCATCAAGTTGATTAAAACAGAACATAAATGCTAACTCTTTTAAATTGAATTTAGTATGATGTGAATTACAGTCTAAAATAAAAATTTGATATGAACATCATTGATTTTGCAGAACCAAATGTATTTTGGCTGCATCCTATGAAGATTGTTGTTAGCTCAGTTTGTGTTTATTCCTGGCTGTCTGTTAGCAAAGAGAAATGTGTGTGTGTGTGTGTGTGTGTGTGTGTGTGTGTGTGTGTGTGTGTGTGTGTGTGTGTGTGTGTGTGTGTGTGTGTGTGTGTGTGTGTAGGGGTCTGAACAAAGCCATCACGGGTAAGGAATAATTGCCTGAAACTGACTCAAGACAAGAAGAAAGTGTGAGAAAATGAAAGAAAAAGGAAGATGGCCGAGCCTCAGAGCTTGTTCCAATTTCCTGAGCCAGCCGGTAGCGTCCATCTCTCCTGTTGCTCCACAGATATCTGACATCAATCACACACAAACACCTTTACTTCATCAATCCTGACGTTTATTCTATTTTTTGCTCCTCAGTTTCTAATTATCTTGCCGTTGCACAGACACCTCAGAGATAGTCTTCTCACATCAATCAGTGAGAAGACTGAAAGCAAAGGAAGAGTGAGAGTAGAACAGAGATTCAGTAGGAGAGCACTCGTTGCTTGGTGTTTTATATCTACAGCCCTGATGTGCAGTGCTAACTAGACTCTGCTTGGCCTTTCAGAGTGCTGCTGTTCAATGTGTCCTGTAAGGAGAGGAGAGCTGCCATTGTGAACCAGCATCACCAGGACAGATTCTACCTGTCTCCTCAACAGTCATGGAGCCTGTCTATACTGTGATCACTGTAGTTGCGCAGTTAAACACAACAATTGTGCATTTTACAATAAAAGAAACACACTTGGAACAGATATAGGTTTACATGTTATGAAAAAAGATATCAGGCTTGTGAGATTCTCTTTCAACCGATGTAAAGCTGAAGATCTTGCGGATCTATTGGTGTATTGGTTGTAAAGCACAAAAGCAAAGGGATGAGGTTTAACCTTCAGGTGACCATGCTTCTTTTATTTGTCTTTTGCATTTTTCTCTGGTTAAAAGCTTTTAAAAAGCACTCAAGTCTGACATCAAGTCAATAAACCTTGAACACAGCTTTAATCACCAAGACCATGACCAGCTCACCCTCCTCTGTCTCACCCTCTGTTAAAAAATTGCATAATCCAGAGTTATGTGAAGCACCGTGGACTGCTGGCCAGTAGGGGGCGCTGTATGAATGTGAGAATGAGGAATACAGTGCAGCACAAGAAGGTAAGACAAAGAATGCTGCTGCATGTTTAGTCATCAGAACACCTGCTGAGCGGTTAGTTAGTTAAATGTATAACATAAAATGTATTTCTGCACTTTTTTGTCTCAGAACTTGAAAGAAAAAGTGAACACACTCAGATAGTGTGCAGGCAGTTTGTAATCAGCAGTAATTCTATCAGCTGTGAGAGTAGACCTACACATATCACATATCATATCATATATATATATATATCATATATATATATATATATATATATATATATATATATATATCAAGAAGTTATTTTGATATGAGTAAAAACAGGTTTTCTCACATTATCAATCCACATATATGATTGTTGTGGGTGTGCAGAGCCTTTAACTCAGACACATTGAAACTGCACTGAAACTAAATAATATATTTATCTATTTCATTATTTTATTTTTCAGGGAAGTGAATCAGAACCAAATCCAAACTATAAAACCTGCAGCATGTGAACATCACCATGGGCTATATTAAGGCAAAACTGTGTATGCAAAATGCAAATGGGATTTTTTTTTTAAATAAATAACATAAAATAAAAAATCTATATTCTATTTAAAGCAGCACTGATTGACTCACAACTTGCAGTGCTCCTGCATGCAGCTCGTGTGTCTTAAGTAACAGTTTGGATGCTCGTGCACTTCCGGAACTTTCGTAATGGTTTTGTTGTGCTGAACGCATGCAGGAACCATCAGGACCATCAGAGACCACCAGGACCATCAGAGACCATCAGAGACCATCAGATCATCAGACCATCAGAACCATCAGGACCATCAGACCCGACCCTCTTCTCCCAGCAGAGGACCTGATGAATGAGTGGAAGATCTGCATCCATCATCATCGCACACTTGCGCTCCTGAAGGTGAGACTCGCACACCGGGTTTATGAGCGCTCCTGCATGTCGTCAGTGAGGCTGCAGACAATAGAGCATCAGGCGGCTCCTGCTCGGCTCCTGCTCGGCTCCTGCTCGGCTCCTCTGCTGCAGGAGGAGCAGCCCTCCCGGCTTATCAAACACCACAGCACGCTGCTGTCCTTCTGCTTTTATTGGTTCTTTTTCTTCATAGCAGCCGGCTCCTCATCAGTGGTGGTGTCGGTGGAGAGGTGACCAGCGGGGAGGAATGAGCAGCAGGTTACCGAGCAGGCTGTTAGGCTGTTAAGGGCAGAGCCAGACATGGAAGTGGGTTATGTAAAGTGTATAAAATGAAGCTTAAATGTCTAGTGAGGTGGTTTAGGGAAGTGTTTGTGCAGACGGGCTGAAGCTGTAGGGCTGCAGAAGCCCCAGAGCAGGTCAGAGGGGTTAAAGAGCAGACAGGGTGCCTCAGGGTGCCTCAGGGTGCAGGGAGCCTCAGGGTGCCTCAGGGTGCAGGGTGCCTCAGGGTGCCTCAGGGTGCAGGGAGCCTCAGGGTGCCTCAGGGTGCCTCAGGGTGCAGGGAGCCTCAGGGTGCAGGGTGCCTCAGGGTGCCTCAGGGAGCCTCAGGGTGCCTCAGGGAGCCTCAGGGTGCAGGGAGCCTCAGGGTGGCACTTTGGCAGCTTCAGGGACAGGGAGCCTCACAGGGTGCCTCAGGGTGCAGGGTGGCCTCAGGGTGCCTCAGCCAAAGATTTGAGCCACCGGCTCAGGGTGTGGCATAGTGGGAAGTGAAATGGTCAAAGCCCCCGTGTAATCAGTGGGATAGTGAAATATCAAAGCTTCAACACTACTAAGTGGTAGAATCAGCCATATATATATATATATATATATATATATATGTTCAGTCTTATTTGTGTTACATATAGAATGTTGAAGAAAATGTTAGTGTTTGCCGACTCGTGGCTCGTTTGAATGCCGGCCAAGGTTAGGACGTTTGTTGTTTTTTATATATATATATATATATATATATATATATATATAACACTCAACAGGGATGTAACTGAAGTAAAGAGTGACTCTGACTTGGACTTAAAAGGATACTCCATTCATTTAGTATTAGACTCAGGCAAGACACTAATAGTAAAAAAGAAAGTAGAAAAACAAATTTAGCATAACTGGAAACCATTTTTTATTCTTCATGTTATTCTTTGTCAAAACATAGCGCCTACATTACCCAAAATGCAATGCAACCACCAACACTTGAGGCAGAGATATAGGTTTGTTATGCCTAGCGGCTAATGTAGCCTGGAGCAGGCTGCAGAGGTGTGATGGGCTCACTTTTTAAACTCCAAACCTTATTATTAGAACTGTCACGTACTGAGGTGACGTGCCGTTATCCCTCTGGAGCCACAAAAAGCTTTACACAACATTTTTCACATAATCCCCAGAATCTGTAAGGCTTTCATGTTTAAAATGGTTGGAGTTCCCCTTTCAAAGCAGACTTGTAGGGTGTTAAAACACGGATCCATGTTATTTAATTAAAGGGTAGGTCTGCCTTTTTTCAACCCGGTGGCGGCGTGTCTTAGCTAGGCAAAGTTCATTTTTCAGTCTGTCATTTAAATTCCAAACTCTTGGGGCACACAGACAAGAAAAGAAGGGCGTGTTTATCGGGTCATAATAGTTGGAAACATTTAATATACCAAGTGAACAAACTGAGTTGGAGTGGTGTTTTTGGTTGTATTGTGGGTGAGTCAGAAGAACTAATAAGCTTAATTATGGCTGCATTCCATTTATGTGTGCCTGTACCACAGGGTTGGTATTGATCATGCTTGGCCTGATTGGCCGCTTATTTCTCCCTCTGTGATGTGGCCACTTTACCTCTATGTACGTCAGTAAATTACATTTCCCAGAATGCCTTTTACAACCCCGAGAAGGGGGTGAGCTCGTTGTATACAGGAGGAGAGTGTGATGCTGAGAGCTGAAGAACTGGAGTCGTGCCTTTAAATCAATTCCCAACATGCTTTCTAGTTGCAGTGCGTTCTGGTCAGTTCGATGTGACAGATTCAGACACAAGCCCTTCTGTCAAAAACATGTAGTTTGTTGTTTAGTTGAAACTTTAGATCATTTGTCCTGCTGCAAAGGAAACTCATCATCTGTTGTCTTTGGCCATGTTATCTTTTAAAAGTCCATTTGTTGTGTTTTCATTAAGCTGTGACACATATTGTAGCGGTCACTGTTGCCTTACGAGTCCTGTTTTGGAGGAGTTTTGTAATGCTGACCGGGCATTTTGGTTCCAAGTCACCAAGTGTATCAGGTTGATCAACCAGAGGCAGGAAGATAATGTTCTAATAGTCTGAGGCTTTTCTGTGTGCCTCCACTGTCAGTTAGACTTTGTCCTTTTTAATCTGACCTCGGATCAGGTATCCAGAGAACCACTTCAGCCAGAAGCAACTTTAGCTGATGAAACCCTCTTGCTTTTCTTCTCTTTTTTTTCTCTTTTACTTTCGATCACTCTTTCAGGCCAGTTTGACAGAAAAGGGAGAAAGAAATGTTGCATGAAGTTTAGAATGTGCTTTCTTCAGTGAAGGTCCTTCTTGCCTTTAAGAATCTCAACTGCAGTAACTCGGTATCAAAGATTTTTTTTTATGTGGACCCAGGCCTTTGATTAAGATATGCGTTTGTGTGACGGTCACAGTTCATGTTTGCTCACATCAGACTGTCTGGAATGCTTTGCACTATGTTAGACTTGTTGAAAACACTAAATACATGAGTCTTATTTGTGTTGCATATAGAATGTTGAAGAAAGTGTTAGTGTTTGCCGACTCGTGGCTCGTTTGAATGCCGGCCAAGGTTAGGACGTTTGTTGTTGGTCCCAGTTAGACCCATATTTCAATGTATGATCTAGAAATGCCTCTGTGTCACTCTTTTCATCCCTTCATCCTTTCATCACTCCTTCAGCGTGTTCCTGCTACCGAGCTCAGCGGGGCGGCTGAATACGGGAACAGAACGTTCAGCACAGCCGAGCAGTGATGGAGGAGAGGGAGGGTGGCTGCTGCCGGCCTCCTTGACAGTTATGCACATTAATGGCAGGCGTGATGTCAACTATGAGAGGGGAGGAACTGCGTGTGCACAGCTTGACAGCACGGCTGCTAATGTCAATCAGACGGCTGTGTGATGGGCAAAAGTTGCAAATACTAGTCAAGCCTTTATATACAGCAGTACAGGAACACCCATACGGAGCTTAAACCCTCTGATGACCACATTTATAGGCCCTCGCTGACCCTCGCTGACCCTGCGTACTTACAGACATGGAAGGTATAGCATAACTTCAGCTAAAGTAGAGGACAATATTTAGTTCTCAAATTTCAGCAAAGAAAGCTGGTTCCCTTAATAATTATGTTTACATGGTCTTTATTTCTAGTTTGACTTTAAAAGGTAGATGGAGAAAAATAATTGACTCGTGTCAATCAGCATCATTGTATAAAATAGTAGACTACAGTGCTGATCATTTTCATTTTCAGCTTTTTAGTGTAAACAAGTGGTGAGGCAAAGTTGTAAAGAGCACGTCGGCCCTGTGGCGAAAAGGCAGCGTCTTATTTTAAGAAATATAAATTATTTAACACAATTTTCTACACGAAGATTACAAAAGTTAAAAGTCTAGAAAATTAGAAAATACTTTATATCTCATTTTACATTTAATATATATTCTGGGATAAACTGAAAATATGTGCAATAAATGTTGCCTCAAAGACAAAGCAGATAAATGTGATTTAATATTCAAGATCATAATGTTTAGTAGGAACTTAGCGGTCCTGCTTTACCATCTACAGCACAGCTCAGAGAGACACACGTTCAGAGATTACGTGTGTCTCTCTGAGCTATGCTGTAAATGAGGACAGAAAGGGAGCTCCTCGAACTCGCTGAACCCAGCGACAGTGGGGGAGGGACGGAAACGCCAGCGTCTGATTGACCGACACACAGAGAGAGGATTGGCGCAGGGCGGTCTGACTGACCTCTACTGTTCATTTTCATGCAGGACTGAAACATCACACCAGGGAATGTTGATTGTTGTGAGTAGAGATTTAGTAAAGGTTTCAACTTCCTCCTTACGGCCACACAGTCAAAACCTCAGCTGCTTCTCATGTTTTAGTTATTCTTTCAAACATCACGTAGGGAGTGGTGGACCGCTGTGTGTCTGACCTACTAAGACTTCACCAGCTTGCTTACTATAACTTTTAAATCTTTAATGGCAGAGGAATGTGTAGGCATGGTCAGCAATTTCTAATTATCATCAAGAGAGGCGGGGAATTTGGGATAAAGGAACAGATACAGCAAGGGACCGCTGTCCGCATCGAAACCTGCTCTACATTGTACATATAATTTAACATGCAAACCTCTGTCTAAAACTGGATCTGGAAGGATAGGTCTCTCTTTCTCCTGCTCATGTTTGGTGGCCGCTCCGCAGTAAAGGAAAGGCTGGATGAAGCAGGGCGGCTCCGTTGCCAGAGGAACAGCCTCACGACTGAAAGGTCACCGACTCGGTTCATGTTCCTGACGAGCTGTGTCTTAACTGTGACATTTTGGTCCGCTGCTTATTACAGTAGGTATTATAGAAACGCCTCAATACAATGCAGTTTGATACTATGGCCTGAAAATGACGGAGGGGGAAATCAGCTCCTGTGTGACACTCAATGAAAGTGGAATCCGCTTCATAAAGTTTATTTATTGCAGGTATTAGATTGCATCATAATGGAAAGGTGAACCTGGTGTGCATGTTACATTAGCTGTTGAGTATTTTAAGTATATTTTAATGTTTAGGAATATATAAATCTCCCTATATCAATTAAGGATTAGCGTTAAAGTGGGGATCTTCCAAAGTTACTGTCATTATTTGAAATTTTCCCTTTGTGTTTTCTTTCTTGCCTTAATGTTAAAATCAAAACTTCGGATCTCCATTTTTCTGTGATGGATTCATTTATTGATCCATCGGTTGTTTTGACAGAAGTAGAGGTAGTTTTTCAAGTACTGTATGCTTGTGAGTTATCGTGTGTGTGTGTGTGTGAGTGTGAGTGTGAGAGTGTGTACTGTTCAAGTATTTGTAGGTCTTGAGGACACACACAGATGAGTGTCACACCCCAAGGCTGTGTGTGGGCTGTCAGCTGTAGGAAGGTAAATGACAGAGCATATGGTTGCCTTATTTTGCCTCACAACTGTTTTTCCTTTTATGGAATGATTCAACCAAGTCTGTGTTTGGGGAAAATCCCCGTACTGCTGATTAACTCCCTTCAGGGCCTCATCCTGCAGGGTATTATTTAAACTTTTAATGATTTAACGTCCTTCTCAAGACGTGAGCGCTCGTAAGGTGTTCTCCGAGAGTCCAGTGTTATATTGAGTGCGAGCTTGGTTAGATTTGTTGGATTTTTGGGGCCTTCATGAAGCGTCTTGCTCTTGTTCTTCTATCTTTGTGAGGGCCAATAGAGTTGTAACTTGGGAGGATGTATTTTTTACACTCTAAATTCTGAGTGAAATCCTCAACGTTCCACATCATGGAAACACAAAAGACTCCTGGATCATTTTAGAATAACATACTTTAGCTTTATGTTGTCTCCATCAGTTTTAATTAGTTCTTTGTCTTATTCCTTCAGTTTCGTACGGTGAATGGCTGTAAATGCTACGACACCCATGAGCCTCAGCCAGTGTTGCTATGGACACAAAGCCAGTCAGATGTGCCAATTAAATGTCTTGATTAATTCAGAACTGCTTGTTGTGGAAAGTAGAACCAAGACACAGCGCCTCAGTCTCATGTACTGCTAAGTATTTTCATAATTGATTGTTTTCCTGATTTGTAATGACATGTAAAAATAGAAAATTGACAAAATGCCCATCACATTCACTCTGAGCCCAAGGCCATGTTTTCAAATGACCCGTTTCTGTCTGACCAACAGTCCAAAAGAGATTCAATTCCCTCTCATGTGAGAAGCTGGAACCAGGAAATGTTTGGCAATTTAGTTTGAACATACCTTGAGAGTTTGAGTTGTGTAGTTTTAGGTTCGGGTCAGTGATGGTCCTCTTAAATATAGAAGGCCAATTATGCGTGTGTGTTTTGAGATCATGTTTCTTGTCACGTTTCTTGTAACCTGAATATTTAAGATTCCTTCAGGCCTGACCTGTCTCTGCTGTGTTTGTTTCTAGATTACATTAGTTGTTAGTGTAGTTTCATTTGTTGATCAGTAACCTCCGATAAGAGGCTCTCTCCTCTTACATGGGTATAACAGATGCACCTGTTATTATTAACATTAGTCATTTGTTGAACAGTATCCATGGCTACACCTCAGGCTCGTCTGTTATCTTGTTTATCTTCATCTGTGTCCCATTTCAGTTACAGAACTCTGTTTGTGTGTGTGTGTGTTTGCAAGTGTTGTCCTTTTTTGAACTCATTGATGGTCAGTAACGTCTGTTCAGAGTGGGTGTCATGTTTGTCCCGGTTCAAAACAACAGCAAGTGTTTTTTGAAGGTCACACAAGTTGAACCTCAAAACCTTGAGGCGAGCCTCCACAGAGTCAGTGAAAGCTACGAGCATGCACAAAGGTGTTTATGCTCACCTCGTTGTCCTAATTAACTGTGAACTCTTATGTCATATCAAATATTCATGGACATACTTTATCGTCTCTATACAAATATTTTCTGGCTTGCCCGGATGGTATGATAAAAGAATCTGTCTAACATCTCGATGATGGAGGGAAATTGACTCCTGTCAAAAAAATCATGGCTAGTGTTTGCGAATCAGAATTAAAGATATAGTTGAGTAAAGTCCTACCATGAACTGGATGAGACCATGAGGGGAAAGGTGACATAAACGGTTATGTTAATGATTTCATGTTTCAATGATTAAACTTAACTGTTCGATGTCAGTGCAGACGTCTTCTTCTCAGTGTCAAACTGTATTTTTTTTTCTCTCAGGCTGTTCTGTATTGGCTGCAGGTTGAATAAGCTGCCTAACCTTGTGACTGAGGTTCATATGGGTTGAGCAGAGAAGACCCTTCCCCTCCAATGTCCCTATGTGACCCTGAACTACCCCAATGACCCCACTTAACCCTCCCTGATTGGCTGGAAGGCAGCCAGCAGCATCCAATCAGAGATCGTCTTGGCACAATGATTTCTGATCGCTCTCTTGCTGCCTCTCGATCCCCCCCCAGTTCAACTACACGGACTCAGGAGGTATTGATTAAGGGTGTGCACTTCTCCATTACCCAGGAGCTAATAATCCTCATTTGATGCGGCTCAGACATTAGAACAAAAATGAACACAGTGTTTTGACGTTGTCAATAAGAATTTGGAAGAGCTGAATTGGTGTCTTCACTGTCTGACTTCTGAAAGCTGGGTGAGGATTCCTCTTTATTCTTGTTTTCTTTGTGAAGACTGCTCTGATGCTGCAGGCCAAAAGGAGCACAGGTGGGCGGGGATTAGGGACCGCTACTGATAACACAGCAGAGTGCCGCACCGACCCCCAAGGCACTGCTCTGCAGCCAGAGGGAAGGGAAAAGCGGTTTGGCTTACAGCTTTACAGTTTTGGACGGTGTGTTTGGCTTGTGTGTGTGTGTGTGTGTGTGTGTGTGTGTGTGTGTGTGTGTGTGTGTGTGTGTGTGTGTGTGTGTGTGTGTGTGTGTGTGTGTGTGTGTGTGTGTGTGTGTGTGTGTGTGTGTGTGTGTGTGTGTGTGTGTGTGTGTGTGTGTGTGTGTGTGTGTGTGTGTGTGTGTGTTCTTTTTAAAAAATGAGTTAGTTCTAGGCTAAGGATAAGCTAAGGAGCAATGAATGAAATCTGTCAGCAAAGGTCATAGAGGTGCAAATGTGTGTGGGTTGGAAAAAAAGAAACTGTAAGGTGGTTTTCAAGCCAACTTTCAAGCTCAGAAATAGAGGGAGGGAGAAGTGGAGAAATTAGATTGTGTGTGTGTACAATGTCCTTGCATCTTGGCATACATCTTGTACAACTTTTGTTCTAGTAAGCTGAACAGTGGCATTATTAGCCAGATCTTATGTAAGGAAGCTTATGCAAGCAGCTGTCTTCTCACTGCCCCCCTCCTTTATCATTCTCCTGTCTCTGTGTTTCTCTCTCTTACTCTCTCTCTTATAGGAGGTTAAGCGTTAATTACATGGTGTGTTTGTCTGTGGGTGAATATATGAAGAGCTTTTAACGATTAAACCCTCAGTAGGACACACTTGTGTGTAGGAATGACCCTGTGTTTTCAACATGAATCACAAACTAGAGTCTGTTTGCTCAACACATTGAGTCAAAACTAGTTCAGCCCCCCTTCAGGAGTGGCCGTTAGGAGCATGTGACCGTTTGGAATGGACTGATGGCTTGTCTGCCGGTATTGTTGCTTGCAGCGTTGTCTGTGACCATAAACGTCAGCTGCATACGACATGCTCAATTCAGAAAAGCCCTGAAGCCCAGCTGTTGCGAAGCGCTCTGTTCGAAAACAACAAAAAACAACATTAGAACAATATTGAATGCATGATAAAAATATAAAAAACAGATTTTGTGGCTGTTTTCTGGGGAGAACCTCTATCACATTGACTGTTTGATATTTGACATTAAAGTCAGAGTTTCCCACCGGCAAAGGATTTGTTATGGTTGGAGGGTGGGTTGAAAGGAAGGTGAAAGGATGCTTGTGACTGCAATGAAACAACGTTGCAGTCACAAGCTTTGGCATTTATGTACAATTATAGTTACTGAATGTTTTTATTCTGGCCTGACTGTATAATCAATTTCATTTTCAGGTTGTATCAGAACAAAGAAATGCAATGCAGTCCAACTATATATTCAAAGCGTCACACATCAGTCTTACCCTATAGAAGATGGTTGTAATCATTCGTCAGTCTCCCTGTGGCTACTAGTGTTCAGTTAAGACCCCGATGCTAGAAAGACTATAACGCTCAGAATGTGCTGGGACCTGTCTGCCTCCAGGATGCAGTAAAACAGCACGCTGTAGCAAGAACTACCTCCTCTGTGGCTACATCCACACTACTACGTTTACATTTTAAAAAGCATATCTTTTGCTATGTTTGCATTTAGCGTCCACACTACTTTCTTTTAATATAGAGCTTTAGAGTTTTAGAGCACCGACAATGAAGGAGTCTAGAAACGCTACCGAAGCCAGGTGAATTTGAGAACTCTGGGGTTACCTCGTAGTGTGGACAAGCTTATACACACAAGTTTTAAAAAATGACATAGACATCCTCGTTCGCTACTTGATTTGGTCTTAGCAGCACAACGTGTCCTTCCCTGATTCGTCACGACCTTATCAAATTAGCCTTTTCCGGGAGAAAACCTCAGCCTTGATTATCGATCGACTGCCAGTGGTTAATTCAACATTGATTAAAGGAGTATATGCTATGCTGACCTTGTTGTCTATAACAGCAGCAGTTGTGAAGTTAAATTCTGCATTTTATAATTCTACTCCTGCTGAAATGCGGAGGAAGCAGCTGTTATTGGAGCGATTAGAGAGCGGCGTGTCAAGCTGGGGTTATCAGCCCTACGGGGCGGATGTTTGAAGTCAAAGTTTATGATTGAAGGGGGGGATATTTCATAGACCAGACAATTAATCAATGAATGAAAAAAAGTAATTGACAGAGTAACTGAGAAATTTGTACAAAATTGCCAATTTTTAGGAACTGCAAATATCCATCCATCCATCCATCCATTTCCTTCCGCTTATCCGGGGCCGCCCGGGTAAGTATGTATCTATTTTTAGGGGGCAGCAAGCTAAGGAGGGTCCTCCAGACGTCCTGCTCCCCAGCAACACTTTCCAGCGTTCCCAGGATGTACATGTAGATGATCTCCTGCTGGGTCAGCCTACAGTGTTGCCCTATTTCTGCTCGAGAATTTTAGCTTATCTCGTCCCCTCCCCCTTTGGTCATGGGGTTGTTTTTAGGACACCAGACAGACCAGGCTGCTCCCCTCCCCCGTGCCTCTCCGTACTCCTCCCCCTTCCTCTCTCCCCTCCCACATCTCCTCCTGTCATTGTACATCTCCCCCATCCTCCTTCATGCCTCCCTATTTTTATTTTCATCCCCCCCCCTGTACTTTTTATATATTGCACTCATCAGCATCCCGTTTCCATATTCACTGCATTTAAATTGCTTCTCGCTCCGTCTGGCCCAGCTAAAAGAAACGCTGTACTCCTTAATGCAATGTTGGCTGAATGTGATGTCCTTGGAACACCTCCTTGGCCCGCTGTGTGAGGTTATGTAAGGTAAGATGGTTTAGGGTGTAAAACACAGATGGTTTCTTCTTTTTTATTAAGATTTAGCAAAAATGAAGATTTCTTTGAAAGGGTGGTCCATTCTCCTCCCAGTGTTGCAGTTTTTTGTTGTACAGACCGTCAAAAATGTCGTTGGACAGTGTTACTGAACTTGTGAATAACTTTTACTTGAAATCACTGCATGCATCAGCTTTTTCCCCCCCGCATTACATCCAGTAAATGCACACATCTCTTCCTGTGAATCCCTTATACGTTTGTAGGCAGTTTAATTTCCCCTCTGTAAAGGTGGTGCCAGTAACAATGACAGCTACTAGAGGCAATTACAGAATGCAAATACATTGAATAGCTGTCGCTGAAAAAATGCAGACCAAGAACATTGGGATTTTGTTTAATGACAACCTGAAGGATTATAACTTGTGAGTCATATTCACAATTGTTTCACAAATAAGCTACATTGCAAAACTTGATTAGGATTTTGAATCAAACTGTTTTGGTCCAAAAGCACAGACTTAACATTAGCCTGGTGGTTTATTTAAATGTCTGCAATAACAGTATCTCTCGACCAAAGGTAACTTTAATGTCTCTGCTCCCAAATACATATCTACCATCAGTCACTGACATGAGGTGTCAATGAGCAAATGAATGCTTTATTGAAAATGTAAGGTGATGCATTGCTTATGTTGTTTGTGTTTTAGTGTGAACAACAGTTGATTTAAACTTAAAAAGTGCCCAAGTTGTAGAATGCCAGTTTTTCTCATTTGACTTTTTAATGTGAAAACTGTCTTGTTCAATGCCAAAATGAGGAGATTACGTACGATGCAACCTGTGGAGAATGACAGATCCGTGCAGAGGGGAAAGCAACACATTACGTTTGTAGGTCTGTAACCTCCTAAGTTGACTTTTATGGACACAACATGACAAACACCGGCACAGAACAGTGTAATGCAATCCATTGCAACATCCCTGCAGTAAAACCTACCTTTCTAAAGCCTCTTTTTGAAACTATATCAGGGATTAATACCTACTTTGGTGGTCATAAAAAATATTATTTTTATTCCATTTTAACGTGTTTGTATAATTTTTCACACCCAGTGGACGTCCTTCATAAAACTGAGTCAATACACAGTCCCGGGAAACGTTAAACATAAACTTCACAAAGTTATTGCAGGCCCCTTGCTTGGGATTGTGTTATAGTGGTTGTGGGTCATGTCCACCTCCAGGTCGTTAAAGGTTGTCTCAAGTAAGAGGAAAGAAAGTCTAACCTTCATGCTGCAACAACATGGAGCTGCTTAGAGAAGCTCACAGTCTGTATGTTATACAACTGTTTAGGCCTGACATGAACTGAGTTGGCCTGGATCCCCTGGTATATAAAGTAACATAAAACCTGATGGCAATGAATGAAGCGTTTTTTTGGCTGGTTGTTACTTCCAAGTTCTTTAAGCTTATAACATGCTGTACGCAGGAGTACATGGGAACGCTTTCTGTTCATTATAAAGGTAAAGTTACAACACTACTATTTGCTTTGGTACCAGTGATGCTTTTAGCAGTGACCTCTTGTTGACAGGTATTCCATATCTGTAACAAGATAGCTACTCTGTTTGGCTTTGACTGGCAGTCTTATACATAGTTGCACCAACAGTATGTTCACAAGTAACAGGCACACATTCCAAGCCAAAGTCTGCAGCCAACACTTCCCCAGCATGTAATGTTGCTTAAGAATTTCACTGATCCAAGAACTGTGCTTGGTCCCAATTTACTGTAGTGCACTTTTCCCAACAGTGTGTCCTGTGGTTGAAAACGCGATTACAGTGTCACGCTTTCTGATGCATGTGGTCTTTTTGGAGAAATCAACAGCAGATGTGCCATGTGCCATGGTTGTATGGCCACATAAAGTCCTTGAGGAGGAGGTTGTTTAGGATGTTTGGGTCGTACAGAGCAACTGAAACCACAGGTCATGTCCTGTCGTCTACCGACTGCATATATTGCTTTCTTTTGCAGGAACTGTGTTTAGAATTTAGTTGTATCTAGTGGTGAGGTTGCAGATCGCAACCAACTGAACTCCCCTCTGCTCACCCCCCCTTTCCGAGAGTTTTAAAACGATGGTGGCCTTCAGGTAATGTGAAATAGAGGGGGCCTTATCTAGAACCAGTGTTTGGTTTATTCGTTTTGGGCTACTGTAGGACATGGCGGTTCAACAGTGCGGACTCTGTAAAGAGGAAGATGAACGGCACATTATACGCTAAAAAAACGCAACGATTCTTAGTTTCAGGTGATTATATAATGACAACATAGTTAGGAATATTTTATTTCATTTCGACCAATAAATCCCATAATTCCTACACGCTGTTCCCTTAAGTGAAGTTTTATTTTTTTACTTAATCCATGGCAGTAAACAATGCAGAATAAAATGAGATTTAATGAGAACACGATGATTTTGCTCTCCAGCTTACTGCTATCATCTGACATACGCCACGGCCCGTAGCCGTTACGCTACGTAAGCAAAGCTCAGGTAACAACACACACAGAGGGAGAGTGACTTCATTCTCACAGGTAGACATTACTCCACTATATGTTTACATAGCTAAATGTCATTTGCTGCTATATTATGTTCTGAATATCAAACAGAGAACCTTTTTAAATAGATTCTGTGATCTTGCATACATCTCAATACAAGTCTATGTTTGGGGAAACCAGAACATCAGAGTACACTTGCGTTCACCAGGTTCTTAGTTTTAGTGATGTAAAACTGCCCCGTCTGGCCAATAAGTCATCTTGGCCGGAGCTACCTGTTGTGTAATCTGCTGTGTAAAGTTATGCAAGGTGAGCTGGCCGGTGATCAAAGTAAACCTTGCTGTGAAACTGTGTCTGGACTCATCGGAGTGGGTGTGCATATTATTCAAAGCCTTTGTTTTTTACCAAGCGAGACAACTAAGGCGATAATTCTTGTGTACAGTGGTAATGTAGGCCAAGGAGGTGTTTTACCATAACTCGGGAGGTTTTGTGATTTAGAAATTTGTTTTCTTAATTGCTCAGAAAGTTGAATGACATATTTTTGCGTTCCGTTGTTACAATTCAGATTTTATTTTTTTTGCTGTACATAACATAATAGTGCTATAAAACAAAAAAAAAGACATAAAACAAGGTTTTTACCGGACTACAGCTGATAATAAAGGGCATGGCAGGAGTCTGTGGTTTCAGATTATGATTGTCTCACTCTGGCACACAGAAAGCCTGGGAGTAATGCGAATGTAATTTGCCTGCTGCTGAGAGATGGTGCTTTAAAAGCATCCCAGAAACTCTTGAGAGCTCTCTCATTGTGTGTCTCTCTCTGTGGTACACTTCCCTCTTTCCATCGGCTCTGCAGCTCTGACTTCATCTGCGTGTCTCTCACAAATTCCCTTCTAATGCTCATGATCTGTCTTTTAGTACATTATTATCCTGCAAAATCTCCCTCCTTGATATATATATATTTATATATATAATTATATATATAATTATATAATTTTTTCAGTGATGTCTTTTGGCCATTCAATCAGTCGTCGTGTGTATCTGCAGCAAGGGTGTGTTCCACCAGACAGAAATGTAAAAACTGAAGACTGAACCACCTCTTCTATTTAGGGGAAACTCAAAACTCCATCAATGATTTGGAACATAAACGTGAGAGGATTTCTTAATCATAGATTAAAAAAAACTTTAACAGCAGGTCACTTATTATGTTTCCGAATTGAATGTGTAATTAGTGATGACACAAAGGAAGGGGGGGCGTGTGTGTATCAGAGATGATCAGATCATGTCTTTTGTGGCCGCCCAGAAAAATAATCGAAATGTTATCCTTTACTTTTCTATTGTCATCTAAAATGGTATAAAAACAGGCAATACAAATGATTAGGGAATAAATAATTGTATTTTCATTTAAATATTTCCTTTGACTAAAAATAAATCTTTGCATGAGTAGTTTTAATCATGTATTGTAAGCTGCTTAGAGCTAGTGTTCTGAAGTCAAAAGGTCATAATGCTCTCTAGTTTCTATCTTATATTTCTGTGAAAACGCCTTCAGGCAACTGCATCACGTTTCTAATCAAAAACTACATTTTACAAGATTAGATTTGAACACATCATGAGAACGTTATTATTTACCTTTGCTCAATACTCAATTTTACTGAATGGGTCTTGAACCCATCTTAATGTAACCCAATACAGCCGTTAGACGAGCAACAGTGTGAACATTCATATAGCAGCAAACAACCTCTGCCTACCTGAGCAGAGAATGAAACAGTTTTCCCTCTGCGTGAGACAGGTGTCAGAGGAGCGAGACGAGTCATTAACTGTGCATCAAGATTTCATTTGTTTTGTCTTTGTGTACGTCTGTGTACTTGTTCTTCTATTCATTCATACCTGTGCTTTTGGTTTCAGGTGTGTAGTGCAGCCATGCTGAGGTAGCAGCAGCCTGCAGGTCAGGATGTCTGCTGAAGAAGAGGAGCGTCTGAATGGGAGGAAGCTGGCGAGAGAGATCTGCTACATCAGTGATGAAGACGAGGACAACTATGGAGACGATGAGGACGAGTGGATACCTGGTGAGTCAGAATGCTACATTATGACCATCACTATACTTTTTTTTTCAGCGGTGTGTACTGCTTTGGTTTGAATTCATTATGGACAATCCCATCTCTGACTATTGTCAAGAATTGAACAGGAGAGCATTGATAATGTCCAAACAAGCAAGAGCATACAACCTAAAACACAAAGGATTATGGGTTAAAAGAGAGATGTTCACAACTGCCGAGCATGATAAAACAAAAGGAGGGCTGGCCGTGGTTTTGCCACAATATTTATGTATATAGTTTTTGTCTCCTTCCAACAAAGACTACAGCCTCTGATTCACGGACACTTTTTTAAAGACTTAGAACTGTTCGAACAAACCAGCGGCTGTTCAGTCCACATGTGTGACCAGACAAGCTCTCCACATCCGCCACTGGCCTTCTGTCCTCCCTCAGGAAACAGACTCCTCTAAACCCCCTTGTCTCCTCTAACTGCTTCGGTTGCCAGTATTTGTTACATAACTCAATGAATCATCATTGGTTCTATTAGATGCTTAGTCGTGTGTGTGTGTGTGTGTGTGTGTGTGTTGTTTCTCTTGCAGTGTGTTTTTGTGTGTAGGAGGTAAGATTTAAAGTTTCTACAAAGACGTAAGTCTTTGGATGACTTTGACCTCATAATGGGGAAAGAACAGCCTGCGGTTTTAAGTATTTCAAGGTTTTAGGATTTGGAATGTGGGAGGAGGGGAGCACGATCAGAAAGCACCTTTCACATTTCATACGCTTAATGTAGCATAGTACCGTTCCTCCCATGTTTTTTTTCACTTGTTGTGCAGTGAAAAAAAACCCATCTCAAGTTCTGAGGTATTTAAGTTTTGACAAAATGAGAGAGACAAGGAGAGAGAATAAATGCAGGAACAACAAATGTCATTGAATTTTAAATCTGCGTTTTCCATTTTCTTGAGCGATAATGCTTTTGCTCCTCCACTCAGCCATGTGTGTTCTCTTGTAATTTGGTCTTTGTGAGCAGACGTTGAAAGAGAGAACACTTTGTGCGTGTTCACCTCTTCAGAGAGCTGTTTGAGAATTAAGATCAACCTCTAACGTTTGAAATGGGTAATCAGGGTGAAGGAATAGGTGTAATTATTGTGACGTAAATGAGGGCCATAGTCGTACCCTGTCCTAGTCTGTTTCACTACATCTGTGTTTCTTTCCTTGACTTTTCCAGGATGTCTTAACTCTGAGATCAGGTTTTTCAGTAGACTTAACGACCAAACGAGCAGTGGATTAGTATGAAACATAGAGAGGCGTTATTTGTGCGCTGTCTCTGTTGGGTGGCTGCAAGAGAGTTATTGATGATTGCTGAATGAAATGCTTTATGTTTCCATTGTGGACAGTGGGCCAAAATGGAATTCTGGAACTGGTGACAGTGACACACTTTACTGATTTCTTTTGAACTAGTCAAATGACCAAGGCAAACAGTTCAGTGTAGGTTCTACTCTCATTCTATTTATTTGTCAACACTCCCTGGCATCTGCTGAATACGTGTCATGCAGCGCTGCAAGATCGCTAAAAGAGCAACACAGGAAAACAACTATTATCTGCAAAGAACTCTGATCACATTAAGCTCACTGATTGAGAACGTATATCTTGTTCCCGTTCGTTTCCACCGGTTGGCTAACCGTCTCCTGGCTGTAGCTCACTATTTCGCTTACAGACACTCGATCGTCTCATCTGTGTAAACTTCATAATATGCCTAAAAAAGGAAAGTTTGAGTGATACAAAAATATTCCCACTCTATCATCACTTATGACCCGCTAGAAGTGTCTGCATGGTGGTGTCTTGTTCTGCAGAGACCCTGCCCTCTGCCTGTATTTTCTCTTTTCTTATTATTTCACTATGCTTGGGACGTTTATGGCTTCAGAAAAGATTATTTGGGCCCTGCAGCCAATAAGCAGGCTGGACAGCCCGTCCCAGGTCAGACACAGACAATTTGTCTCACCCCTCAGCGTACTGAGGTTCACAGAAGAGAGCAGAAAGGCCACACAGGATGACGTGTGCCTTGGGCTGCAGTAATTCAAACCCGGAGAGATAAATGCTGTGTTCACAGACGGCAACTGACAATGTGACTACGTATTGTACCATTAACTCTCCGCCAGACAGCGAAAAAGCATTGGTCAAACTATTCATTTAAAGAACTGCGGCTGTATTTTGGAAAGTCATTGGGTAGCTCTGTGACATCTATTTGAGCTAAAACAATGGAAGAAAGGGATTAAAAATCTGAAGGATTTCCAGTAGGCCTACTTTCTGGTCAAACACATTTACTTAACCTAGACCTAGTTACTGTGGGTGTTATGACATTGAATGCCTGAATTAGTAACAGTCTGATAGTTCTTCAGCTGTCTTAATAAACAAGTTATCCAGTCCAGTAGAGCAGGGAGTCCGTGTTTGATAACCCTCTAATGTGGCAGCATGTGAACATGTGAAGAACCTTTCAGCAGACACAGCCTGTAAGATGTTGTTCTGATTACAGTAGAGGTACCCTGCATGACTCAGTATAGCTGCTATGCTAGTTATGTAGACTCTCAATGCGTGTCTTTGTGTGAGAGATGGAAAGATGAGGATGAGGATGATGATAATGTACCAGTAATAACCCAGAAAAAGTGGCTCAGGTCCTTGAGCCCTCCTGCTTGCGTTCAGGCTTATGAAACACATCTACCACAACCATTGTGCAACACGTTCTATAACTTGTGCAGCGTAGCAGTCGAGATGGCAGAACTCTAAAGGCCACAGAGGTGGGTTTGAGGCTGTGAGGTTGCTGGTTAGATTCCTTTAGGAGGTGGGAACGTCTCTCCAGGAGAAAACAAGTGATGGTGCTGCATGTGTTTCTTTGATAGTGTTGCTGTTTTTTGAATGCACCTCTGAAAATGCATCAACAAGGAGGATGCATTATTTTATAACAACTCTTTTGCTTTGTAACTGTGACAAACACTAAAGAATACTAAATGTTCACTTGTCTTGCATGCTTATTTTTATGAAGTACTAAATGAATGCAAGACTTGTGATATGTAATGCAATTGCATTTTAAATGTGTTAGCAGAGGTATGTTCAAATGTTGCTTCGGGCTGGTCCTGCATGCGTTGCTAAATAAACTTTAAGGTCCTGTACATTTTGAGCCACTGGGGGGACATCTTGTATGCTGGATTGATTTACTGCACAGATCAAGAGGTGGACTCGGTTCTTTTAAATCACAAAGAACTAAGGCTCTCAGCTTAGCAGGTGCTGGAAGGAATGAAAGTTCTGATGGAGGAAAAGTACATTTACATGTTTATCTTCCTCACTTTGCAAGTCTGTTTTGCTCCTGCGATACCATCACCCCTCACTGTCTCCTGCGTCTGTCCCACGGTTGCCATAACAACCGTCACCAGGACGCTAACCCCCTTCAGAGTTGTGACGCTTTCCTCCTCAAGGTTTGACATCCCCGTCATTTCTCAGACATTTTCTTCTTCTCTTCCCCCATCTGATCTTCATTCCTCTACCTTCACCCATCTCCATTCAATGCATTCCTCCTGTCCCTATGTTCTTATTCATTCTTTTTCTGTTCAATTTTATGACTTGAGGTACGTTAGTATAAGCAAACAGTTGTTTTCTGCCATAATAATGCTCTGAATTTGTAATTTAGCACATTTAAACAAAACCATTTTGATTTTATAAATACATTTTAAAGACAGAAAGGTGCATATTTCAGCAGCGAATAGAGCAGAATAAGAAAAGTAAGTAGAAAAGGAGAACACAGAGACAGTGATAATAAAGAAAGTGGGAGTTTAATAATGTCATGCGGTTTTCTTTTTTTTACTTTGTTCTTTTTGTGATGTTATCTGCCATTTCATTAGTTTCTATTAAGTACATTTAGTCCCTCAGGATAGCCACGCTTTATGTTTAATGATCTATGGCAATGTATTATTCTCATAAGATTGCAAATGTCCTTGCAAGTAAACCTAGACTGATTCACAATGTGTGTAGACTTTTGGGACTTATTATCATTATGACTTGAAAATAAAAATAAAATAAAAAACAGAAGTCCTACTTGTCCCTATTCTGAGTTGTTCTTATCAGTAGAAGACCCTGTGTTTTTACAGAGATACACAAACTTGTTCATGCACGCGCATTAAGCTTTGTGAATATCACTTTTAATTAAAAAGATTTTTTTAAACAATCTGGGGATTTTTCAGCAATAAATATGTTGGGAAAAAGATGATGAGCCTCAAGCGGTTGGAAAGCACCTTCAACAGAAAAATACAGAGAATTACCCCTCAAAGTACACACTCGTGCTAGAGAAGTGTGTGTGTGTGTTTGTTTGTGTGTGTGTGTGTGTGTGTGTGTGTGTGTGTGTGTGTGTGTGTGTGTGTGTGTGTGTGTGTGTGTGTGTGTGTGTGTGTGTGTGTGTGTGTGTGTGTGTGTGTGTGTGTGAAGAAGCGAGGCCATATGTCTAAAAGTGACAATGAGGAATGAATTCGGGAAGGTGGTACCAGTCCCCAAAAATAAAATCCTCCTCCTCAGCAACACGATGCTGCTGGGAGATCCGTTCTGGGTCAAGTGTGTGCGTGTCCCCACCTTCTAATTGTGCATCACAGGGTTTATAGTGTGTGTGTGTGTGTGAACAGATTGAGGTGTGGTGTGTGTGTGTGCTGCATGCTATTGGCTCTCTGAGCTCAGATGAGGCTGTCATGAGGTTTAGTCACATCTTTCACAAGACCCACACACACAGTCATATGTACACACACACACACACACACACACACACACACACACACACTTACTTACTCCAGAGAGCAGGAGAGTAATAGTCTGTTAATTAGCCTGTTGCTCCCCCGCTTGTGTGTAGGCGTGGGCAAGCAGAGCAGAGTACACTCTCACTCTCTGAAGAAAAACAAGTAAACATGTTTCCTCCCACGAATGTTACAGACACCTGGTGGTTTAATCAGACGCATCACCTTCCCCACTTCCATCAAAAGTGAACCTGTTGAACACCAGGCAGTTGAGTACATGTTGAATTTAGATTTGCCCGGGTCCTTTCCAATAAGCTACTTATATTGACTTAGATGTTGATTGAATATGTATCGGACACACTGAAATAACAGCTGTACACCTAAATAGACATACTGTGTTATTCATGAGTAACTTTCTTTTAAGTTTTACTGTCAGAATGATTCCTGAAATGTATGTGATATGATCAGCTGTTGGAGTTGTCTGAACTACAGAGGGTCTTGTACAGCTGTGTTACAAAGTGGAAGTACTTCCTTCACAAATTATCTTTGGCAGAATACAGACACTGGCTGCAGAGAGCACTTATGCGGGTAGTAATGTTCAAAAGTGATTCAGGAAAAATGTAAAAATGCCCAACAGACACTGGCTGCACTGCTGGGAGTTCAATTGTGTGGACACTTTCCAAAGAAACCTCAGCTTGTGATAGGTGGATATGTGCTTTGTTTACATTTGCAAGACTCGGAGGTCAACAATTGGAAATTTCAATTTGGAAAAGTTTGACCTTTGACCTCTGTATGTTTTGCTTTGTCAGAACTTGATATCAATCACTGACAAAACTGAAAAAAACCAAAAAAAAACAGCTTTGCAGGATGAGGTGAACTAAACAGTTGAGTTCAGAAAAAAAATAGATTGGCTTCATTTATGATCCATTTAAATATGCTCGCTTCAGTGTCTTTTAAATATTGTCTACATTTTGGGTTTAGTCAATAAAATTGGACCACACTTTAATATTATTAGAATTAAAGTCAACTTTCTCTTCCTCAACTTATGTTGTTTAATAGAGCAACAATCAAAAACACCATTTCCTCATCATTTATACGGTGGAGTCCTACTTGTGTGACTGACATGAGTTTATTTATAATCCGCCCTTTTTAGAAATGGTCTGGAGAGGAGAGTCCCTTATCTGACTCTCTGGTGGGTGAGAGTTTTCAGGTTATGCAAACACTAATAATTTAGCTTAAAAAGCTTTGGATTTAATACTTGTTTCTTTACTCTACAATGTCATGATTCTCAATAAATCCGGAGATTTAAAATACTGTTATTAGTGTAGCAAAAACAAACTAATAACATACTAGTCATGTATTTTTACCTGTTGAACCTTTTTAGAACACAATTCTATTTCATGACATGGCTGTCTGTGATCAGTGGTACGGCGCCTTTAAAGCCAAACAGCCCAAAAAAACTACACTTTCATTTTATATCCGCACAACAAATATAAAGACGTCATAGCTAAATGTGAAGTAGAGCTCCTGTGTGTCCTCTAACTGCTCTAAAACTTCAGTGTTGTTAAGACGACAAGAACGTTGTGTCTGAGGTCATCTCACCCGGTCACTCTGAACTTCACCCCTTCAGCTTCCTCCTCAGTATTTCACAGATTCTTGATGTGAGCCTCATTCCCTGGATTATACCTCCTGTAGCTATAAACATACATTTGATTTGTGTTTATAGTTCGACTGGTTCATAGTTAATACAAGTACTTTTCCATATCTAGACTGAAACAACAGAAATGGAACCATAAGTATTGACATCTACTGTATACAAATGTTGATTTTTTTTAAATTAATTTTTTCAGGACACACACACTTATACCTAACAGATGCCCAAAACAACCACAATCTGATGCCATGCGGGCAGCATGCGTTTCATCGTTTAAAAAGCAGCATGTGTGATGTGTTTATAGCGGCAAAAGACACACACATGTTACAGTTTGTTGCTGCGTCGTTGCTCGTTACAGGGAGTGGATCTAACTGACTGCTGACTGGCACACTGCATGCTATAATGGATGGTGATGCCTCAGGTGGTAAGCTTAGTGATGTTGAATGTCTTTATTGGTACAGGGTTTTTGTGTAGTTGATGGTATACATCACCGTCCTGTTTTCTGTTGGACCTTAAATAGCGTATTAAATAGAGTCGTCCCCTTTGAAGCCACATATGAAACCACAGTATCCATGTGCATCGTCAGTTAAAGTTGTCGTGTTCAAAAAATGTCAGTTTCACACGTCTTTACTTAAAGTTACTTTCTTACAGTTACATTTGTTTAGGTGCAGAAACAACTTTGGTCTGTGTTGCAAATGCCAAGATTCCCTCAACCCGTGTCCTGCGCTCTCATTGGCTGTGGTTTTCCCGGCTGTAATTTGTCTGTGAATCATCAGTGAGCCTCTCTGCTTCGCGTCTTTGAAGAGTTCACACATAGCTTTCAAACCGCAATTTCCGAGCGCCGAGCCAAACGCAGATTAGCCTCTGATGTGGGGTTTTTTTGTCAGGGAGTGGAAAATTATTGCTAAAATGAGATCAAAGCAGAACCAATCCTGCCAACCTTTTATTAAAGGAAGTGGGCTTTCCACTTGACTACCACATGATTGGTCACAAATAGTGTTGATTATGTGATTTGTTGGTCACTATCAAGCAATGTAACATATTGACACCTGCTGTTTCTGCTGCTGCCAGTGTCCCAAGTACATTTTATTACTATAAGTCAAGTAAAGGATCGTGTTTCTTCTTCCGGAACAGTGCACAAGAATACAAAATACTGTGACCCAAAGTGCCTGCCCCTCCCTCTCTATTGGTCAATGTAGGTTATATAAAAGTGAAATGCGAGCTTTACTTCTTCACAGGAGGAGGCGTGGCTGGATCCGAGAACTGTGGTAGTGGGGCAAAGGTGGTTGGTGTGTGTCTGTGAGTGTGTTCATGCTTAGCCAAGCAGTCCTCCGCCTCACAGGGCCGCTGTCACCGCCTCCTCTCGCCTCCTCTCGCCTCCTCCCCCACCTCAGTCTTTCTTACCGTGCTGCTCCTCCCCCCAAAGGCTCCATAGCAATGTGGGTTAGTGTGTGTGCAGCCATGTGAGACTGGGCTCTCACCTTCCACCGTGTGTGTGTGTGTGTGTGTGTGTGTGTGTGTGTGTGTGTGTGTGTGTGTGTGTGTGTGTGTGTGTGTGTGTGTGTGTGTGTGTGTGTGTGTGTGTGTGTGTGTGTGTGTGTGTGTGTGTGTGTGTGTGTGTGTGTGTGTGTGTGTGTGTGTGTGTGTGTGTGTGTTTGTGTAAAGTGATCTGTGAAGGATAATCTCACACAACCACCGAGGGTTTAAAGGGGTCCTGATGTTCACAGGATTTGTTTTGAAACAGCCCCCTCCACTGGCTGTCGATGATTTTTCTCTCCCCCTGATTGTTTTTTTTTTTTACTCATTCACTTCATCATTTCAACTGTTTGTTTCACATGTAAGAGTTGCTGAACGTGTTTACTTTTACAATGTGTGATACTGTCACAAGAAGCCAAAGTATAGTAGCACATGACTTACTTCATCTCTGCTCCTTTTCATCCCCTCTTTTCTCTCTCTTATCTTATGATTGCCTCGTAGAAGTCGTAGAAGTGCCTGAATGAATGTGAAATTCACAGTTTGCAATCATATGTTGCCATTTAAATTTCTCTTAATCTGTTTACACCGAGTATTTACATGTGTCTTGGCAGTAATGAAAAAATAACAAACTGTCTTCGTCCACAACGTCTGAATTACAGAAAAGGCTCATAGATATACATTCTGACTGTGTCAAACATCTTGGGCAATTAGAATTTCTTCTTCTACTTTTAAGAAGACTTGGCATGGAAATTGTTTTTTTTGCCAAAGAGCAGGAAGTGAAATCCAATCACAAGTGGTCTCTCCAGACACGCGACTGATCTCAGATCTAGAATTGAAATAAATGTGAGAAAAAGGAGCTGACAAAAATGGGACAAATTAGATTTTAATCGATTTTAATTTAGGTGAGAATTGATTTTAATTTTGGATATTTTTGTTAAATGTAAGTTGAGGACCAAATAAGAGGACAGTTTTACAATATATAACTCATTTACAGTCAATAACACCACAAACTGAAGCCGAAATGTTGAGTTGAATCTATTCTCTTAAACAGTAATTGTTTTTTACATTCAAAGCTTCACATAGAAGCAGTCAAAAAAACCAAACTCTGTCAAACTACCGTTTTACTTAGTTCTAAAAGGACAAGACTTGATATGAGGTACCTAGAGTATAGTTATTCTGTATATGCCTAAGTCCGGAAAGACTAATTATAGTGATTTATGTTGGGATTCATTTTTTGATTCATTTCTTTTTTCATTTTGGTTAATATCTTCCTCTTTCAGTCGTATCTTTTCTTCCTCCTCATTCCCACACAATTTTATCTTCATACACTCAAATTTCAGTCGGTCTCACGGAATTGAAAATAATTTTGAATGGGTTGTTGTTAAAAAATAGTTGTGATCTCTTTGCAAGATTCCAGTGAAATGACTACAAATCAACACGTCCAGATGTTGTAGCAAACACTCTTTCTCTTCTCCCTTCTTTCACCCTTTTTTTCCTCTTTCTGTCTCTTTGCCTGTCCATCTCTTCCTGGTCGAACACAATTAAACCTGTTACCTAAGGCAGCCTCTCTGGAGAGGGTGTGGCTTGCTGACATCACACTCACTCCTGTGTCAGTTGGCTGGGGGAGGGGACAGAGATAGGGAGGAGGAGGAAGTAGACAGGAAAACCAGCACAAGTTAGAGGGGGATTCCTACACACGGCAGGCCGGGGCAGCTTTCAAGCGACTCATTGTTTTGTAATTGTCCCAATGGCCTTCTGTCCTCAGTGGAGAGCCGGTAAAGCTACGGGACGAGACCAGAGCTAGACTCTCTCTCTCTCTCTCTCTCTCTCTCAGACACTTTGAAACACTCGCTTCAGAAGGGACACTGATTGTATTAGCAGCATGAAGGAGGAACATGTAAAAGCTGGAGTGATTTTTCTCAGAGTGAAAGTGTAGAGGAGGCATGGCTCTCTCACCAGAGTAGGAGACAGAAACAGCTCTCCACCACATGACATGGGTGAGTAGCTTACACTCTTTTTTTGACTCCCTTGTTCACTGTGTGACTGTTCTTCTCGTTAGTTGACACATCGGCTTCTTCTCATCTCTCTTAGTGTCTAAAGCTCTTGTTCTAAGTGCACGTGTGCAGGCACAGCTATCACACTGACCTGTATGTAGTGCAGTGCCAAGTCTTTGACCCGGGCTACTCAGGCAGAGAAGAGTTCCATAAGTTTCATAAGGTGTGTTATGAAAGAGATGCAGTAGTTGTCCTTTTCTTCCAAAGATGTATGTATGCTTGACTCGATTCACAACAGCTGTGTTGGTATTTTATGTGGATTGTGGGTAAATGGTCCCATTTAAAGCAGATATCAACATGACGACTCTAGAAGAAGCCTAGTTTTATCTCTTGTTTACCTCAAATTCCAGTGTTTGATCAATAAGCCATATAATCCAGAGTGAAGTGTTGTCTGTAACCCTGCATAACTGTTCCATCTGTTCCCCTGTGGAAGCTAACAAATTGGATTAATTAGCAGCAGAAATCCGACAAATTTGCCTCTGGACATATTTTACTCTAGTGTGGGACTTATACAACACGGATTGTAGAAGATGTACATATTGTGATTCCAAGTTGGTGCTAGAGTAAGTCCAGATATGCACGTGAATATGTGGTTTTATTATTTATATGATGACTGTTGATAATATACCCGAGTCGTACATATTGGTTGACTTATATATATATATACCCTTTAGGAACAGGACACCTATACATTGCCAATAGGAAAGCCATTGTTTGTCATGTTCAATGTCTGAGATGCTTAACATCAATGCTGTCAGAGCTGGTGGCTGTTACAGGGTTGGTCCAGCAAGAAAGATCCTTAACTTTATCAGATGGTGGAGGAAACAGTTGTGAGTATTTAGTTTTTTAAAAGCCATTGCTTGAAACATTAGAACCAAGACAAAGTTAAGTGTAAGTTACCTTTTTAAAATCCAGCGTTTCCTCATTAACATGTCTTTGCCTCAGTATCACCACCAAGTGTTAAAGGAAGCTTCTGCACGGATCATGTAGCTTTAGTCACTTGAGTTAGTGTGCCGGTGTTTTTCTTGGACCTTGACACACATTTCTGCAACCACATTCCTCCTCTGTGCCCTTCATTCTGCTTCACACACACATACACAAACACACATACACAAACACACATACACAAACACACATACAAGCTGTCGTCTGTCTGGGTCAGCAGCCCCCCCCCCCCCCTGTCGTTTACAAGTGTCCATGTGTGAGAGGAAGTAGGCTATTAGTTTGACTTGGTACTTGAAACCATCAAATTCTTCATCCATGGATTTGTCTATCTGTGTGAAATATGTAAGCACTGTTTGTATCGGCATCATCATATTAATACTTGCAAATGCAGTTGTGTGTGTACTTAAATGTATTTTTTACAGACCATCAAACGCATAAACAGGCAGCACGAATGTGTGTGGGTGGCTGCTCCCGTACATACTGTGTATTCGTGTGTTTTGGAGGTATTCTTTTTAGAAATGGGAGGCGATAAGGGATGACTGGCCGTACGAGTCCCCCCTCAGTGGGCCCCGGCTCCAGCATGAAGGGTTATGTAAGTTTTTCAACTGCCAGCCCTCCTGCATGCCTCTGCCTCACATTCTCATTGCAATTTCCCAGAGAGGAGCACACAGAGCGGTGGGCTAGTAATCAGAGAGGCAGTCCAGTCACTGAGGCAGTAGATTCACCACCAGCCGAGTTCACAACAAGGCTGAGAAGAGGAGAAGCACTCCTCCTCACCATCGTTTCCCCTGAAAGAGGAGGCTTTTGTGAGTTTGACAGTGAGATTGACATCAGGAGATAAAAGAGGAGAGGGAAAAGGAAAGCTGAGAAGAACTGCTCTTTTTTTTTACCCGATAACCATGCTGCTCCTGGACGAATCAGAGTCATTTGCAGGTAGGTGACATCATCAGCCTGACCCATGAGGCAGGTTGGGCGAAGGGATGAATCCCTGACGGTTGAGCACAGAGATGATAACAGAGATGGGTGGAAACATGTGTAGGTAGCATAGAGAGGAAACACAATGGGGATGCAGAAAGGTTTGGGATGCCAAGAACAGGAAGTAATGCTGCAGAAACGCTCAATAGTTCATCTTATGAGATGATGACTTTTAGCGGCGTCCGGTGAGGACATGAATGTGGTTAGAGAGGATGTAATTAGCGGTAATGGAGGAGTTTGAGAATGAAAACCATCTCAGAAGTTTCTAGAATGATTGACGCCTGTTAAGTTACTTAACCTTGTTGTGTAACACCGGGTCCATACCTGCTTCAGTATGCACGCTCCATCTTCCTCA